>NC_142652.1:49525000-49815000 GCF_055504915.1 Nelumbo nucifera
GAGTATCATGATGATTCTAGCACTTCCTACAAACCTAAATCCGAAGACCAAACAGATTTTTCAGGTATGTGACTACTTGTTAAGTACAAGCATGTATTTCCTTTTGCAATTTACTGTTGTTTTTAATTGCCTAAATGCTTCTATTTTTCTTGTACTGCTTTGTTCCATATTTAGATATTAAAACAAGTCGGCCATCTTGGTTGGAGAAGATGCAACAAAAAGTTTTTAAACTTTTACAGAAGCTTAATCTGTTCCAGACTCCAGTGGATAAATCAGGTAGAAAATCAAAACCTTAAAATTTGCAATTCTTGGATGGAAAACAGATTATTAGAAAACAATTCATTTTTTTTTTCCATTGTGCTTCTTTAGAAGCTGCTCGTATTCGAAAGGAATATGATGACTCCAATTCAAAGTTGACTAAAGTACAGTCAAGAATATCAACTCTGACTGAAAAGCTAAAACATGATTTTGGTATGTTCAGTAATTGGATTCCCAGACTTTATATTCCAGTATCATTTCTCAGAGAAGTTGTTCATAAATTTGTTACTTATGATTCATTATTTTCTTTAAATTTCAGGTCAGCATAAGGAATTTTATTCATTTTATGACCATTGCTTTGAGAACAAGCAGAACAAGTACAGAAACTTCCTCTTCCTTTTTCAATTTTTTGATAAATTTCCCCTTCTTTTTTCATTCTTTAATGGAAAACTTTACTACTGTCACTCTTCTTTATTGGTTCTCATTTACACTTGTACTACATACTTGAACTTTTTTTTTCATTTTCCTTTCTTTGGAAATGTACATCCTTTCTTTCAGGTACGTCTACAAGATCTGCCCATTTAAAAAAGCTTCCCAGGTGGAAGGTCATAGTACCACCCAATTAGGGTATGTACCTCTGATTTTCATTTTTTCCTAATTGTTATAGTAAAATTGCACCTGACAGATGATTCCTCTAAGGTACTTTCTTTATTGGGGAAGCCTATGGCTGTATTTGGTGAGACAATGTGGCAATATTTAAAGGCATATACATAAAAATTTTTATAGGGTTGTGATGTATTTCCACCCTGGCAATCCTAGAATAGAACTTAAACTAGGTAGCTTTACTTTCTGACAAGTTATTTATTGTGGACTGTTTCTATATTTTTTTATGTGCACTCTTATGAATGCACTGCATCAGATACACATGTCAACACTGAAATGTTTACTGACAAAACCCCAAACCACCTTGTTTATGTACTGGAACAGTGAAATGCCAACACTGAAATGTTTACTGCTATGAATGATACACATGCAAGTAGTGGCTCAGCTGGAGGGCTTTAGAAGCTGGACCTATGCACTACTGAAGAATGGACTTGAATGCATTAGATATTCCAAAACCATTTACTGGTCTTTCTGAACAGCAATCTCACTTGATAATTGGTTGCAACAAACATGGCCGGCTGCTAACATCATCATTGCAAAATATTGATGTCAGTTTTCAAGGCGCGAAGGCGAGGCTAGGCGACAAGGGGGGTGCCTTGTCGCCATGGTTTAAAGTATCAATACGATTCACGCCGTATCGGGCGTATCGTATCGTATCTTTTGAAAACGATACGCTCCGAAACACCTCCAGGTGTTTCGGAACCCCAACTTTTTTTAATAAAAAAAGCCTGTTTTTAGCTTCCCAAAAAACCAAAATTTGAAAAAAAAACTAAAAAAAAAAGTTTCGGGCGTTTCTAAGTACCAATACGATACTACCGATATGCACATCATATCAATACTTTGAACCTTGCTTGTTGCCTAGTCGCCTAGGCAGGTGTCTAGGAAATGAATTTTTTTAAGTAAAAAGCATATATCCTAGGGTAGTTCCCTAGGTTCCATAGCCATATTTCCTTAATAATAATAGCTCATCAAGAAAAAAAATATTTCCTTAATAATTATCCATTTTTTTCATAAGAAAAGTATAAACTTCATGTTAAAGTATAGAAAATCAACATATTCATGAGAAGAAAAAGAAGAAAGAAAAGAAAATTCAAAAAATATATAGGGGCTGAGCCCCTATTTTTGTTACATAGAAAAGAATAAAAGAAAACGTGTTGAGACAAAATTTTAACTTATTACTGCTTCAGGTTTTGAAGTCTTTGAGGGTTCAATATAGCTGTTAGTAATGTCTATGTTGATTAAACCTTAACAAATAAGAAAATAATAAAGAGTAATTAGTATATAAACACACAAAATGAATGTTTTAGTTTAATAATATCTATTTTATAATTATAAACTCAAAAATATTAAAAATATAAAAGTATTTTATGACACAATATACAAAACTGCTTGGTGATTAGGTGAGGCGATCTTCACCTTGATGACTCGACATCGCCTTGATTACTATGAGTAGGATGTATGGTGGTCTGTACTCACTATAAAGGCCATTCCCCAATCTTGATTCGAGCTATATGGGGTCTTGGAAGGGGTAAACTGAGTATGATCCTAAGCTTTAGCATTTTCTTTTCATACAAAGTGGCTCTTCTCAGATTTGGACATGCATTCTCACACTTGCCAGCCTGAGATTTTACCATTAACCAAGTAATTTCACTTCAGCTATACTCACAGATAACACAAGAATATAACAAGTACCTAATAGAGCACATTTATGTTAAATTAGCAACTAAAGAATGTTAAAACTTTAATAGAAGAATTCTTTTCATTATTATAAGTCAATACTGTTATTCATAAAAAAAGTACTTTATACTAAGAAAAATTAAGATGAAGATTAGCATAGTGAGAACAAAAAGACAAGGGGAGGAGCCCTTATTCTATTTAATGTAAAAAGGAGAGTGCAGTTGTAGGAAAAAATAAACATCTTTTATCCTGCGCTTATTTCTTTCTATTTCCATTCTCAAATTTTTGGGTTTTTATATTCCAATAGTAAAACTTTAAAACAAAGCATAGGTAAGCACTAGAGAGACGGGGGGAGTGCGTGATAAAATTTATCTAAAACACATACTAAATGATGCTACCTGTTATCAGACCTGCAAGAGAATGAGAGAAGTTTGGAGAAGAAGAGAAGAGAAAGAACTGAATGGGCTGCCACAATAGAAAGTCTCAGCTGGTCCTAGATCTTTTATTAAGATTGTAAACATAATGGTACAATAAAGTACAAAAGTACCCCTGATTAGTAACACCCATAACTAAATACTTAGAAACACTATTGGACCCAATAACTAAAGTCCACAAACAGCACTAAGACTACTTGTCTAGTAGAGACTGTGATCAGTCCTACTCTAGATGAGAATTCAACAAGAACAAAAGAGAATAGAAGAGGAACAAGAGAGAGAGAGGTAAAGAGAGGAAGAAAGGAGAAAGAAGTCGAAGAGAGAATTTAGAAAAGGAGTGTGGGTAATAGCATACATTGCCACCCCACTCAGCTATTTATATTAAAGATTTAAAAGATAACTAACTTACAATAATGCCCTTACTAACATAACTTATCAGGAACTAAAGAAAGAAACTGAAATAACTAACATACTGACACTACTAACATGCTAACAACAACATAAAAAAAACATTATTTCCCTCCAACTCTACAAGACTTAATGATAGATATGTGACAGGCCCATAGGCCTCCATGTGAGAATCAGCCATTATAACATTCCCCTTCAAGCCGAGCATAGATATCAGTCATGCCCAGCTTGCCTAGAAGATCATGAAACTCCACAAACCCAAGTCCCTCGGTGAGAACATCTGCAAGCTGTAGTTTTGAAGGTATGTAGAGAATGCATAGTTCTTTGGAAATAATTCTCTCCTGCAAAAAGTGTCTACCATCTCTCAACCTCTATATGTTTAGTTCTGTCATATTGCACTGGATTGTTGGCAATGTTAATGGCAGCATTGTTATCACAATACAAGCTGAGAGGACTATCAATCTTTATGCCAATGAGTCATAGCTCCATACTTAGCCTGCACTTGATCTAGCAATAACATTCTGGTTTTTACTTCTCCATGTGACTTGATTACCACCAACAAATGTAAGTACCCTGATGTCCACTTCCTGTCCCCTATGGAACCTGCCCAGTCAGCATCAGTAAAGTTTTCAACTTCAAGTTTGCTTGTTGAATAATAGACCTTTCCATAGACAATTCTTCAAGTATCTGAGAATCCATTCAGCTGCCTTCATATGAGGGACCTTAGGAGCATGCATAACAACATGGACAACATAAGCAATGATTGGTTGAGTAAATCAACTTACCAAGTCTTTGATATCTTTCCTTGTCAGGATAAACCTCATCTTTTGATTCTTGAAAGCTATGATTCTATTCTAGGGGAGTATCAACTGGTCTACTCCCCATCATTTCTGTCCCTAACAAGTCAAAAGCATACTTTCTTGACAAATGTATATGCCTTGCTTTGATCTAGACACTTGAATCCCAAGAAAGTATTTCAGCAGTTCCAAATCCTTGATTTCAAACTCTGATGCTATAATCATTCCCAATTACCACCGTATCATCTACATATACAATAAGAGCTGTGTGATTTACACCATATCATCTACATATACATGTGCCTCACCAGATATATCTGGGAAAGTGCCAAAGTCAGGAAGATCAAGAGGAGAGTATGAAAGATTGGGAATATGCAAGCACACGATAGGGGGAGGAGAAGAAATCTCTTCCACCCGACTAGTCTCCCCTTGAAGAGGATTCTTGGATGGTTCAAAGAAGGATTGAGACTCGAGGAAAAACCGAAAACCACATCTTTAGTAACAAAATTTCATTTCGGATCCAACTTGGTTCTCTTAGGATCCTTTACATGAATGAAGCAAACACAACCAAAGACTCTAGGAGGTGAAGGGAAATCTTCTTCATTTGGAGAATACGGAGAAAGGAGTTTTCATGTCAAACACCTTGGATGGCATCTTGTTTATCAGATATGAAGCAGTAAGAACATCTTGGGACCAATAGCTTTTGGGTACCTTATGTTGAAATAGAAGAGTCTGAATTGTTTCAAGTGTCCGTTCTTCCTCTCCGTGACATTGTTTTATTGAGGGGTGTGTGCACAAGAGCACTGATGCAATCACCTTCATATTCAAAAAATATATCCAAAGATTTTTCAAAATATTCTACTACATTGTTAGATCAAAATTGCTTAATTTTATTGCCAAATTGTGTTTCCACCATTTTGTAAAATACTATTGCAATCCATTGTACTTCTTCTCGACTTTTCGTCAAGTAAATCCAAATATGTCTTGAAAGGTGATCGATAAATTGATAAAAATAGCGATAGCCATCAATGGAGACAAGGAGTGAAGGGCTCTAGACATTAGAATGAACCAAATCAAAAGGAGCAAGAACATCTTTATTAGAAATTGGATAAATGGTTTTACATTGTTTTGGTAATTGGCAAACCTCACCCCCAAAAAAAGACTGACTAAAAACAAACTGAAATAACTTTGGAAATAACTCTTTTTTTATGAGTAATAAACCATTCATTAAAAAATATTTTAAGATGGGTTTACAGCTGATTCAACATTTAGTTTTCCCAAGAGGTGCGAGATGCAGCCTCAAAAAACAATATAATTTACAGTGTAGCCCAGAATAATTGACCCCTATTCTCCCCTTGCTTAGCTAGTAGGTCTTCCAGCCTATTTCTCGATCTTCTCTCCCACTGAACTCTGACTGTTATATTAGAACTTAGCCATTTGAATCTTCTCAACGCCCCCCTGAAAGGCTAAACTTCCGTCTCCGGTTCTTTCAGCCATCCTATTACCACTCTTTTGCTAATTGAAAAGACAAGTGACCTAACCTAGCATGCCACAAATACACCCTAGCTACTAACTCATTGTTATCATTCTCAGTAAAACAAGATAAGTGCATGGCAGGCTAGAATCCTCATTGAAGGAGTAAAGGCCTCCCTCTTCATGATCGCTTCTAATCGTTCTCCTCGTCAACCTGTCCTGCAAACACAATGAGTAGGAAAGAAGGTTATATTATAGTCCAATCTTATTGTAATTTAGAAACAAATAACGGGTTAGAAGCAAATCCAGGGATATGGAGACTGTTAGAGTCGACAGTCCAGGGGTATTTGAGTCATTCCATAATGTTTTACTTTAAGTTGTTTTATCTATTGTGTCTGAGATTGAATAGAGCGTCCCATACATAAGGAGGGGCACAAAGGTCCTTGTACTTAAAGTTAGAACTATATATATATATATATATATATATTACTTTGGTCAGCTGGGGAGATTGATTTTTTCTCTTCTGGAGACCAGCCGAACCAACTCTTCATCTTCTCCTCTCTTCTTCTCTCCTTCCTTTTTTCTTTTTTATTTCAGGAAGTAAATCAGGTCTGATCGAATAACTAACATGGTATTGGAACCCTGATTTTCTTCCTTTTTTTTCTCAGCGCCTTCAGCACATTGACTTTGAGGTTTCTTGGTGATTACTTGGAGGATCGAAGAGAGAATAAAAAGAGACTGGTCGTTTCTTGTCTAGACAGGTGTCCATGCCTCCGGTTGTAGTAGAAAGTGCTGTTTCAGTGGAGTTTTAGAGAAACCCTCTAGTCGATGTACCGAAGAGGGACTGTCAGTGATCAGTTTGTGTGCAACAGTTCATGTGGGGTGTTTCAATGATCTGAATGGTCACAATTGTGGATTTCTGGACTTCTTGTGGTTGGCCTATTAACAGGTATGTGAAGAAGTGATTTTCTGGATGTTTCTTGTTAATGGAAGTGAATAACAGGTGTGAGAACAGTGATGAAATCTGTTACACCACATGTTTCAGAGTTTCTGTGTGTGTTTCTTGCTGATAGAAGTGGGTAATATGTGTGAGAACAGTACTGAAAAGTAGTATGGGAAACCGTAGGACAGAACAGTGATAAAAAATAAAATATTATGATTCCCCCTGATTTTCTGAATGTACAAATGGCACCTACCAAGCTGAATGGTGAGAATTATGTGCCATGGGCCAAGTTTGTGGAGGTCTTTCTTAAAGCTAAGAAGAAGGTGAAACATATGAAAGAAGAAAAACCCTCAGCTGATTCCCAAGGATATGGTGATTGGGAACAAGAAGATGCATAGATTACGACATGGTTGTAAAATAGTATGGAACCCAAGATCAATGTGAATTTTATGTTTCTTGATACAGCTAAGGAGATATGGGATCATGCAAGGAAGTTCTATTGTGGACAAGATACTACAAGGGTATATCAGCTCTATCAAGAATATTTTAATCTACAAGGAGCGTGGATTCCCCCGCATCGAAGAAGCTACTTTTGTGCCTCATCACACTTGAGGAGTATAGTGCTAGTATGAGGAACCTTTGGAATGAGCTAAATATCTATCATCCTTTGACATCGAGTGTTAAAATTCAGTAGTAACAAAGGGAGCAACTAGATGTGACCCGATTTTTAGTGGGTTTGAAGGCTGAGTATGAACCAATTAGAACTTAGATTCTAGGAGGCTCTACTCTACCCTATCTTGAGGTGTTTGCACAACTCCATAGGATTAATATTGGGTATTTAGGGAGTCCCACAGTCTTAGATAGATCAGCCTTTGCAGTGATGAGAGGGGGAGGCTGTGGAAATAGAGGAGGTTGTGGAGTTCAGGGAGATCGTGGTGGTGGACATAGTGGAGGTCGTGGTAGAGATTGCACTTATGGGCCTAGGAAGTGTACACATTATGGGATAGAAGGATACACAGTTCAATTTTTCTATGATCTACAAGGACCACCTTCTACATGGGCCAATCATGTAGCAACAAGAAGTGGTGATGAAGCAGTTGATACATAGCAGACTAATCAAGCACCTTCTACATCTACTAGTGTCTTTGGGAAGGAGACGATGAGTATTTCACATGATGAGTATGAAAGGTTCCTTTAGGCTACTGCCCAATAGAATGCAACTACTCTTGCCCACTCAAATGTGTCTTGTTTGGCCTCCAAACCTTCACCCAGGATTATCGATTTTGGAGCTTCCAATCATATGACTGGGGCTCTGGGCTTTTGTTCCTCCCTTTCTCCATCTTCTATATCAAAAACAATCACTTTAGCTAATGGTTTTACTTCTCCCATTCGTGGTGTGGGCAACGTAGACATTGCATCATTGTCTTTTATCTTCAATTTTTTATGTGCCCAAATTCCCTTTCAATCTAATGCTTGTTAGCATATTAACCAAATCTCTAAATTTTTTTGTAAACTTCTTTCCTAACTCTTGTGTTTTTAGGATCTCAAGACGGGGATGAAAACTGGTGGAGGGCATGAAGCCAGTGGATTGTATTATCCTAATGGTGGTGGTTTGACAGTAACTCGCTAGTCCTCTCTTACACCTCTCTAATGCACTATAGACTTGGTCATTCTCTCAAGACACTTTAGATACTTGTTCTGCCATTGCGTTGTCTTTCTTCATTGAAATGTGAGTCGTCTTAGTATGGGAAACATCATCAAGTTTCCTTTAGTCTACAGTCGATAGTCGTAGTTCGTGTCCTTTTTCTTTAATCCATTATGATATTTAGGGTCCAAACGGAGTTGTGTCATACAATGGTTATAAGTACTTTGTAATTTTTGTTGATGATTATTCAAGGATGACACGACTTTATCTTATGAAAGAAAATAGTGAATTGTTTTCCATTCTTCAAAAATTTTATGCTGATATTCGCACTTAATTTAGTGTTCACAATAAAGTTCTTTGCCCTGACAATGGGAAATAATACTTCTATACCCCATTTCAAGAATAATTGGAACAACACGGGATCATCCATCAAACCTCTTGCACCTATACACCTCGACAAAATGGGGTGGCTGAATACCAGAACCGTCATCTACTTGAGATTACTCGGTCCCTTTTGCATCAAATGAGTGTTCCTAAACGCTTTTGGAGTGATGTTGTTCTTACAACTTGTTTTCTCCCTTTCCTCTTATTCCCAGGGTTTTCAGATGTGTATGCTTTGTTCATAATTTATGCTTGAGGATGGACAAGTTAGATGCATGCTCCACAAAGTGTATCTCTCTTGACTACTCTCGAACATGTAGAGTATCTTTCTTGACTACTCTCGAACGGAAAAGGGCTCTAAGTGTTGTAATCCATCTTTTCAATGTTCCTTTCTATGCCCTAATGTCACCTTCTTTGAGTTTATTCCATTCTTTAGAAGTAGTGATGTTTCTTCTTTACCTCCTGAAGATGTTCAAGACTGCTATCAGTCTTGGGCACTAAGAAAATTTAGGTTCGAACAGAAGAGAAAGTGAAGAAGAAGAAGAAAGAGTAGTGAGAGAGCAGTAGAACACAGGTTTGAAAAGGAAGGACAGATTCTCAATCATCTGCCACCGCCACTTCAATTTAATATTTATATGTTATGCTAGTTACATGAAAGGACATATCTGCCCTTGGTGTTTACATCATAACACTTAACAATATAAAAAACTGAAAAGTAAATAACAGAACTAGAATAACAGAATAACATAACAAATAGACTAGATACATTCTACCCTACGGACAGAGTGGCCCCACAGCTGTGGGGCCCACATCAGTGTGGCCCACATCAGTGTGGCCCACATCAGTTTCTCTACACCTCCCATGCTTCCACTTCCAATAACTGTTGTCGACCCTATTCCTCTTATTCTTGTTGCTCCCAAGTCTTCATCTCCTCCATTGCAGGTTTCTATTGAGTGACCACCTATCAGGAACATGTATACGCATCGACAGATACCGACTCCTCCAATTTCTTCTCCATCAACAAATCCGATAGTTGTTTATAACCTTGTGGTGCCGTCTTAATCTGACCTTGATCTTCCATTGCCTTGCATAAAGGTAAACATAGTTGTATTTTGCATCCTATTTCTAACTATATTTTTGTTTCTCATCTTTCAACTTCCCATCATCAGTTTGTTTCCCTTTTGTCTATTGTTTCTATTCCTAAGAATGTCTAGGAAGCTTTTACCTTCCTAGAGTGGCACCAAGCAATGGAAGAGGAACTCTCAGTCCTTATCATAATCACATGTGGGAGCTTACCACTCTTCCTCTTGGTAAGCATGCTGTAGGTTGTAAATGGGTGTATACCATCAAATACTTACTAGATGGAAGCATAGAGCGCTTGAAGGTTTGGTTGGTGGCCAAAGGGTATTCTCAGTTGATATCCTTAGCAGCTATGTATGATTAGTCCCTATTTCATCTTGACATTAAAAATGCCTTCCTACATGGTGATCTTAGTGAAGAAGTGTATATGGAGCAACCACCAAGGTTTGTTGCTCAAGGGGAGGATGGTACGGTGTGTAGACTTAAGAAGGCATTTTACAAATTGAAACAATCTCCCCGTGCATGGTTTGGTAGATTCAATGAGGTAATTAAAGATTTTGGTATGAAGCAATGTTAGGTTGATTATTCGGTGTTCAGCAATGATTTTGAAGCTAGAAAGGTTCTGTTGTTGGTTTATGTAGATGACATTGTCATTATAGGTAGTGATAAGTTGGGGGTTGATAAATTGAAAATTTTTTTTCATGATCACTTTTTTTTTGTTTGATAGGTAAAAAATGAAAATTTCATTAAAATAAAAGAAAATACAAGAAGGTGATTAGTCATCACCCATTACAACCAAGAATGAAGAATCCAAACTCAATACATATTTTCCAGATTACAAATCTGAATTTCCAGTACTTTCCCTAAATTTTCCCACATATCCCTTCTATCAATATGTCTGAACTCTGGATGAACCATAACCCAATCAGCAATCGACTTGCTTACATCAGCCACAATCGTATCCATGTTATAGAATTTGGCTTCAAAAATTCTTCTATTCCTCTCCTTCCACAAGTTCCAACAAATTGCAAAGGGTATGCAGCTCCAAAACACCTTATCCTTCTTGGAAGCTCTTAACTTCGACCAAGCAGAAAAGATTTCTGAAGCAGAATTTGGCAGAAAGTCAAGTAGCCCAAACTTTTTGGAGAACAGTCTCCATAAGAAATCAGTAGACTTGCATTTGATAAACAAATGTCTGACACTCTCTTCTTGTTCTTGCATTGTTAGAATACTGTCCATCGCCAGTAGCCAGGCAAATGCTTCTATCCTTGGGGGAACTGGATTTCCCCATACTCCTGACTAGATTGGATTCAAATTGCTTTTGCAAAGTGCTAGATAACATTACTTCACGGAAAATTTGCCATTTGAGCACTCCTTCCACCAGAGTTCGTCCCCTCCTCTGAGGCGAAATCTTCACCTCATTTAATTTTCCTAACAAATTTATGCACTCCACCTCTCTATCCAGCAAAGGCCGTCTGAATTTTGGACTCTGTATCAACTGATCTCCTCTTCTTTCTTAGCAGCTACTAATATTAGATTCAGCCTCAGCCAGCTTATACAATCTTGGGCACAACTCAATCAGCTTGCCTTCCCCACTCCAACCTTCCTCACCAAACCTGATTCTTGAACCCTCTCCTACTACGAAGCTTATTAGGCTTCTGAATTCCACATTAAAACTCATTATCCCCTTCCATATCCCATATGATGACCTTACTTCTCTAGGTTCACAACCCAACCTTACCACCCCATATTTACCCAACACCTTACTTCTCTTCCACAAGGACTCCTCTATCCCTAACCCAAACCTCCATAACAATTTCCCCAACAAAGCCTTGTTGAAAACTCTCAACCTCCTAATCCCTAGCCCTCCCTCTTTCTTTGGTCTACATCCCTTATCCTATCTCACCAAATGGAATCCCCCGCCCCTCCCAAAGGAAATTTCAGCCTTTTTGCATGATCACTTTCAGACAAAAGTTCAAGGTCAGATTAAGACCTTGGAAATTTCCACAACCTATGGACAACACAAAAAAAAAGGAATGTTAGGATCTACAAAATTGACTCAAGAAATTGGTGCATTGAAGCAAAAGAAGTATGGTAAGCAAGTAGAGGAGGGGAGAGTCTTGGCAGGTTTGGACCCTATGTATGGGAACATTCGGTCACATATACTGGAGTGAGATGAACTACCAGATTTGCAGAAGTTTTAGACTCAATCTTAGCCCTTTGAGCAATCATCCCTGATTTCCACATCTCCTACAAGAAAAAATGGTTATAAGAAGCACCTGAAGTGCTCTCATTGTGAGGGAGAGAAACATACTAGGGATACTTGTTAGACACTTCATCCAGACCTAAAACCAGCTGCACTGATAAAAGGTAAACCTCATAAGGGACAGGTGTCAGAAGGTAATGTTGCTACTTCTAATATTGCAGAATGGTTCAGAAACTGAGAAACATGCACATCAGTTACTACTTTACCAAAGGGACAGAACACTATTCCTGCTAGTAAGGTAACTTCTTGGATTTTATTGCTGATAAGGTGAAAATCCTTACTCGAGAAACAGATCAGTTGAGAAATACCCCACTTCCTCCTCTTTTGTTAAGATAGGTACAACTTCTGCCCATAGTGTCTCTAGCTCCCTTCAGTCTCATTCTTGGATCATTGATTCAGGTGCCACCAACCACATGACACATCAGTCCTCATTGTTCATTACATATCAGATTTTATTTGGACAAGACAAGGTGAGGGTAGCTGATGGTTCCCTCACCATCATTTCTAGAAAGGGGGAGGAAAACCTAAGCAAGGATCTCTCCCTCAAGTCTGGTCTATTCAATCAGACCTGATTTACTTCTTGACATAAAAAAGGAAAAAGAGAAGAAGGGAGAAAGAAGAAGAAGAAAGGAAGAGAGAGAGAGGAGAAGATGAAGAGATGGTTCAGCTGGTCTCCAGAAGAGAAAAAATCAATCTCCCCAGCCGACCAAAGTAATATATATAGATTTCTAACTTTTAGGTACAAAGACCTTTGTGCCCCCCTTTATGTACAGGACACTATTCAATCTCATAAAGTAGGAATGACTCAAATACCCCAGGACTGTCAACTCTAACATTCCCCCTCAAGCTGGAGAGTATATATCATATAATCCCAGCTTGTTACATATATAATCCACTTTTCCTCGACTCAACCATTTAGTAAACATAGCAGTCCATGGGCTCCCTGTGTTCACATGTACAGTATTTATCACTCTACTAAGCACTTTTTCTCTTATAAAATGCCAGTCGACTTCTATGTGTTTTGTTCTCTCATGGAAGAATGGATTAGATGCAATGTGAATTGCAGTTTGGTTGTCATATTGCAGATTCATAGGATTGTTGAGTGTATAACCAATCTCATGGAGGAGGTTTTTTAACCACACTAACTCACAAGTTCTGTGTGCCATGGCTCTATATTTAGCTTCAGCATTGCTTCTTACTTCAACTGTTTGTTTCTTGCTCTTCCATGTTACCAGATTTCCTCCAAGAAAAGTATAGTACTCTGTAGTAGACCTTCTATCAAACAATGAGCCAGCCAAATCTGCGTCTGTATAACCCTCTATTTCAAGGCTTCCTCCTGATTTGTATAATAATCCATGACCTGGAGCCCCTTTCAAATACTGCACAATTCTTAAATTGCATTCCAATGGGGAACCCGAGGCTTGTGCATAAACTGGCTGACTACATTCATTGCAAAAGAAATGTAGTGCCGGATATCAATTAATTCAACTTACCCACTAACCTCTTATACCTCCCAGGATCATCAAATTCTTCACTCGTAGTAGTGCTTAATTTGATGTTGGGTTCCATAGGTGTTTTGGCTAGTTAAGTACCCAACAATCCTATCTCTTCTAGCAAGTCAAGCACATACTTCCTCTGACACAAATTTACATGGTTTCAAATGTCGCGACATTTCGCTAATGTCGCCTGACATATGTCGATGTCGTGGCTCACTAACATGGAAATGGATGGTAATATAAAAATTACATTATTTCAGTCGACATTTCCTATATTTTGGAAATGTTGACCAAATCGGTCCAAATAACCAAAAAAAAAGACAGTTTTTCCTACTATATTGACAGGATGTCGACTAATGTGCATTAATAATATAATATATTAGTATATTATATTAATATAATACAATATATTCGTATAAATTATTCCATTAATAATTTCTATTTAATATTTCAAATAAAATATTTACACAAAAATAATTAACAAAAATAAAAACAAAAGAATAAAGTATAATGCTGTTTTTTCTTCTTTTTTCTTATTGTTCTGATTCTATGATATGCCGCCAGGGGCATACTTGTAATTTCTGATTCTTTTATGAAGTTAATATAAATAGAAAACTGGCGGCAGCCAATAGTGACTTTTTCCTCTCAACCGTACCTCTCTCTTTCTCTCTCTCTCTCTCTCTCTCTCCCAATCCCCACGAATCACCACATGGTATCAGAGCCAGGTTTTCTGGGTTGAAAAAGACCTACGATCCCTCCTGCCCTATTTTTAAAAAAGTGTTTGGACGTGGTTGTTTCTGCAGAAACCCTAGTAGGCTCTGGCGGTAGTTTTTTTTGGGGAAACCCTAGCAATTTCTAGCGGTAGCTTTTGTGATTTCTTTTTCTTGGTCGTAATAGCAAGAAAACCCTAGTCGAGAAGGGCGATGTTGGTGTAGACTCCTCTGTTCGATGCTGTGAAGCCAAGTTCAGATTAGCACCTTCGAACAAGTGCTGAACAGGTGTGTTTTTGTTTCAGTTTGTCTCAGCATTCTTTGGCCGATGGTGTGTATGGCTCATGCCTTGATTATATAGTTATTTTTTTGGACGCTGGATGGTTAGAGTGTGTGAACTACAGTCAGACTGATTGTAATGTCTGTATTGATGGTGCTGAACTGATTACCGGACTGGTTTATTGTTCTGTTTGGACGTTGTGTTGACTGAACCCCTTGTTCTCAGCAGTATTCCCTTTGTTCTCAGCAGTATTTAATGTTCTTTTGCTCACATTCTAGGAGTAAACCTTGAGTTGCTCACATTCTGATTGTGGCGGCAGTATTGTTGGGTGGTATTTGGACTGGTTTTCAGTAGTATTCGATGGCAAGTCATGAATCAACTTCATCGGGGGCTACACCAACCCGCAGCACAGTGGGTATGGGAGGTGAAAACATGGTTTTTCTCATGCCAATTACCCCTTTAAACGGTCTGAACTACCTGGAGTGGGCTAAGAGTGTAAAACTCTATGTAACGGCAAGGGGTAAAGCTGGTTACATCAATGGAAGGGTGAAAGAACCCAAGGGTGATACGGCTGAACATGATAGGTGGGACCAAGAAAACAGTATGGTGATGTCTTGGCTCCTCGCAACCATGGAACCTGATGTGAAAAAGAATTTTATGTGGGTAGACACCTTTAGTGAGATCTGGGAACAGGCCAAAACTACCTATTCTGAGCAAAGGAATTACGCCAAGGTTTACCAGTTGCAAGCTGAATCCTCAACATGTAAACAGGGAAACCGTAGCTTTTCTTCATACTATTCAGCCCTTACCTCCATATGGAAGGAATTGGACCATTATCAGGCCATAGAGTGGAAGCACGATGATGATGCTAAGGCCTACAGGAAGCTGGTCTCTCAGCAACAGGTGTTTGCTTTCTTGTTGGGACTGAACCCTACATATGAACCGTTGAGGGTGCAGATCCTAGGAAGCAAAGAGTTGCCTATGGTTCACGAGGTATACTCCCTTGTCCAATCTGAAGAAAGCAGGCGGAATGTGATGGTTACAGCTGAGGGGGAGCAACAAGTTGCCTTGGCTACAATGAATAATAGCTCCACGGGAAAGAAAAGTGACCCTAAGAAGGCGGATGACAAAGATAAGCTATTCTGTACCCACTGTAGGCGTTCACGACATACACGGGACACTTGTTGGGACATCCACGGGAAACCCGAGTGGGCAGCAAAGAATCAAGAACAGGGTAAAGGTCATCTGAAGAAAATGAGCACAACACATGTGGCAACCCAAGATACTCAAGGTGCC
The DNA here is from genome assembly GCF_055504915.1 of Nelumbo nucifera. Taxonomy (NCBI): domain Eukaryota; kingdom Viridiplantae; phylum Streptophyta; class Magnoliopsida; order Proteales; family Nelumbonaceae; genus Nelumbo; species Nelumbo nucifera. The sequence continues at coordinate 49,540,808 of NC_142652.1, forward strand.
GGTAGTACCCGAGACCACCCTAATAAGTTTGACCCCAAGGAGGATATAATGAATTCCTTCAGAGAGCACTTGGAATCTTATGGTAGGGCCTTGCGGCAAATGAACAGCTCAGTCACTGGTACTCCCTCTACTTCATTTGCATCTACTTCAGGTAATGTGGCTTTTGCGTTCCATGTCACTCCCACAGATTCCCCTTGGATCATTGACTCAGGGGCCTCCAATCACATTACCAGTAAGCTTAACTTGTTTCAGTCTTATAGCCTTTTGTCAGGAAGGGATAGAGTGAGACTTGCAGATGGCTCTTTTTCTTCCATTGCAGGCCAAGGATCAATATCCCTTCCCCATGGCCTTAACCTGAATTCTGTATTGCATGTCCCTTAGCTTCCCATAAACTTGCTTTCAATTAGTAGCATTACAAGCTCCTTGAATTGTAGTGTGACCTTTTTTGCTGACTCAATTGTTTTTCAGGATCTAACTTCTGGGAAGATGATTGGTAGAGGAAGCCTAGTGGATGGTCTCTACATTCTCGACAACAAAGCTGGTCTCTCGGTGTCATCCTCAGAGTCGCATAGTTAGTCAAATAAGAGTCAAATTTTTTTGTGGCATAGTCGTTTAGGTCATGTTTCTTTCGAAATAATAAAATCTTTGTTTCCAATTTTATTTAAGTCATGTTCAGTGTCAGAGTTCATGTGTCAAACGTGTTAGTTGAGCAAACAATGTAGAACAACTTTTTCCTCAAGTAATAAAAGATCAAATGTTCCTTTTCATGTTGTGTATTCTGATGTATGGGGGCCTACAAATGTAATCTCTGAGGGCGGATATAAGTACTTTATTACATTGATCGATGATTACTCTCGCTATACATGGGTAATTCCTATGCGTAGCAGAGACGAAGTTCCAAAGATAGTGAAAGACTTTCAGAGGATGGTGTTTACGCAGTTCCATGTTGAAATACAGATCTTCCAATCTGATAATGCGAAGGAATACTTCCATGGGGAGCTCAATGAGTTCTTCGCCTCCCACGGATCTATTCATAGGAGCTCATGCGCCAGAACACCACAACAAAATGGTGTTGCAGAAAGGAAAAACAGACACCTTCTTGAGGTAGCCCGCGGGATGATGTTACACATGAATGTCCCAAAAAGGTTTTGGGTGGATGCTATACTTGCAGCTGCGTATGTCATCAACCGCATGCCCTCTAGAGTATTGAACTACATGGCCCCTCATCAGTTATTGTATCCTTAGTCTCCTTTGTTTTCCATCCCCATGAGAGTCTTTGGTTGTCGGGCCTTTTTCCATGATTTGTCTCATTCCCGAGGTAACGGTCCATTCCGTGTGTCTTTCTGGGGTATCCCTCTCAAAAAGGGTATCGGTGCTTTGACCCAGTTAGTCGTAAATTTTTTGTGCCTATGGATGTGTCCTTTTTTGAGTCCGAGCCATTCTTCCCTCCTCCTCAAGGGGAGAGTCGTAGTGTGGAAGAGGAGAAGCAGGTTCAGGTATCTCTTCCTTCAATTCCGGACCTTACTCCCTTTCGTGTCTTCCAACGTACACGTCGGAGAGATCAGTGGTGTGATAGAGATATGGAGCAGCCAAACACTGAGCAACTGACATCATCAGACTCCCAGGAGGTAAGTCCACCCCCTAACCCTACTCCTACTGTGGATGACCTTGACATTCCTATTGCCCAACGAAAAGGAGTCAGGTCCTGCACTACCAAACACCCCATTACCCACTTTGTCTTCTATGACCACATTTCCCCCTCGTACCGAGCCTTCCTATCGGCAGTTGATTGCATCCTTATTCCCAAAAATGTTGCAGAAGCCTTAAAATGCCCTGAATGGGTAGATGCCATGAAGGAGGAGATTAATGCCCTCCACAAAAATCAGACTTGGAAATTGGTGGATCCTCCAAAGGAGAAAGACCCCGTGGTGTGCAAATGGGTGTTCACAGTTAAGCACAAGGCAGATGGAACAATTGAAAGGTACAAAGCAAGATTAGTAGCCAAAGAGTACACACAAGTATACGGGGTTGACTATGATGAGACTTTTGCCCCAGTGGCTAAGATGAACTCAATTAGGGTTCTCCTATCCTTAGTGGCTAATCTTGACTAGGAATTGCATCAACTGGACATAAAGAATGCTTTCCTGAATGGTGACTTAGAAGAAGAGGTATACATGGTTCAACCTCCTGGATTCTATGCCAAGGGAAGTGAAAATAAGGTGTGCAAGTTACGAAGGTCTCTCTATGGCTTAAAACAGTCTCCCAGAGCCTGATTCAGTAAGTTTCACATGGCAGTTCAAGAGATGGGGTTCAAACAATGTCAGTCTGATCATACTCTTTGTGAAGAGATGTCAGGAACAGGTTGCTGTAAAGATAGTGTATGTAGACGATATCATCATTACAGGAAGTTGGAGCTCAGAGATATAGAACTTGAAACAATTCCTTGAATCTAAATTTGAAGTGAAAGATCTAGGCCTCTTGAAATATTTCCTTGGGATTGAAGTTGCCCGCTCAGAAAAGGGTATCTTTGTCTCTCAAAGGAAATACACCCTTGATCTATTATGGGATACGGGTAAGTTAGGTGCAAGGCCGGCAGATACTCCTATGGATGTGGACCACAAGCTAGGTGACTGTGTTGGTGAACCTATGAAAGATGTGAAGCAGTTCCAAAGGTTAGTGGGAAAGCTGATTTATCTATCCATGACCCGTCCAGACATTGCCTATTCCTTTGGGGTCCTGAGCCAGCTTATGCACTCTCCTAAGAAGTCACACATGGAGGCAGCAGAGAGAGTCCTTAGATACTTGAAGAAATATCCAGGAACAGGCCTACTATTCAATAAACACAATCACCTAAAGGTGGAAGTCTTTACAGAGGTTGATTGGGCAGGAGCTGTGGATGATAAAAAGTCCACTAGTGGGTATCGCACATTTGTGGGAGGAAATCTGGTGACCTGGAAGAGCAAGAAGCAAAGTGTGGTAGCAAGGTCAAGTGTTGAAGCTGAATATAGAGCTATGGCACATGGGGTGGCTGAAGTCCTTTGGCTAAAGAACCTTCTAGGGGAGCTTGGAGTTGTTGTTCATAGTCCTATGTCCCTGTACTGTGACAACAAGGCTGCAATAAACATCGCCAGCAACCCAGTCCTACATGAGAGGACCAAGCACATTGAGGTGGATAAACACTTCATAAGGGAGAAACTGGAAAAAAGGGAAATTTGCATCCCTTATGTCAACTCCAAGGAACAACTTGCTGATGTCCTTACAAAGGGGCTTCCATGCTCGCGGCACAATGAGTTATGTGACAAGCTGGGCATGATAGACATCTTCAGCCCAACTTGAGGGGGGGTGTTGTAAGGCTGACTTAATTGTTACTTTATAGCTGCTGTTAGTAGGCTGTTGGACAGTTACAGTTACTTGTTTTTTTTTTCTTCTTTTTTCTTATTGTTCTGATTCTAGGATATGCCGCCAGGGGCATACTTGTAATTTCTGATTCTTTTATGAAGTTAATATAAATAGAAAACTGGCGGCAGCCAGTAGTGACTTTTTCCTCTCAATCGTACCTCTCTCTCTCTCTCTCTCTCCCAATCCCCACGAATCACCACAGAAGCATTCATACCCATGATTTATTACAAAGATAGAGACCCAACCGGTGTATTATGTGCAAACCAAATGGTGTGAATGCATACCACTTATTAATCTTTGTCCATTTGTCTACTGTATTTGGGATTGATTTCTTGCTTGTTTAGGATGCAGGTAGACTCTTCCTATTAGCTTGGACAGGTTGTTTCATGTGACTACATTCAGGTGCCCAAAGAAAAGAGGTAGAATCATGTGGAGATGCACAAGAGCTGCAGTACTTTGGACTTTGTGGAAAGAAGGGAAGACAAGAATTTTTTATGTGAAAGAAAGAAGCAAGGAGGCAAATATTGAAAGCATCACATTGAGGGTAGAACATTGGGTCAAGAATATGGACTTGTTTTCAGACTTCACAATTGATGATCTTTTCAAAAACTGGGGTGCAATTCCAGGTTCATCATCTAAAAAGCCAAAAATAAAGAAGGATTGGAGACCACCAGCAAGGGGGTAGGGGGTGGTTGAAGTTGCATTTTGATGAAAGTAGTGTGGGTAACTTAGGGCCATTTGGAATTGAGGGAGTAATAAAGGATGAGAATGATACTTACAAAAAAATAAATGGTGAGAATGGGGTTGTACTTGCAATTCGGGTCCAATAGGGGAAGGAAATTCTATCAGGGCAGAGCTTATGACAGCAGTGTTTTGGGTGCAAAAGTTTCAGGAAATGGGGGTTGATAGATTGATTATTGAAGGTGACTCCAAAATGATTATTAGTTGGTTAATTAAGTGCAATAATGCTAATTGGAGTTACAGAAATGAAACCAGATGCTTTAAATGATTCTCAAGAGATATGCAATTAGAAATCCAATAGGTACAAAGATCAGCGAACAATTTGGTTGATTGGTTAGCTAAACAAGGGGCTAGTAGGCAATAGTTATTTTGGGTTCAAATGTAAAAGGTGTGGTTTTGGGTGAGATAGCAGGGGCCATGCTCACAAAATCTCTTTGAAATGTAATCTCACAACGTCTTGTTGAACTTACTAATTGCTTAATTGATGGATTTCTTGATCCTTATTACTGATAAAAAAAAGAGGATTCTCAATCTAATAAAAATATGGTATCAGATCAGAAGATACAAAAGTCAAGATGGCAAGCAAGTGACATTGTAAAGAAGAGAAGATTGCTAAAAGGATGCACAGAGATGCTATTAGGTCTCTTAGTCTAATATTATTCATATACACAGTTTTGCAATGTTTTTTTGAGTCTGTGCAATTGGTTTTTTACTAACAATTCCATGTTTTTAGAAATTTTCCTTGATTTGTTTTGATTCTCCAGATATTTTCACAAAATTAGCAAAATATCCTTGAAATTTCCCAATATATACATGGTGAAATATCTATTCATGTTGAAGAAACTATGGGGTTGGTTGAGCTCTATGATGTTATGTAGATTCTTGATATTGAAAGGAGCAGGATTTCTAAGTTGTAGGACTAAATCTAGAATGTAATATTACTAGGAAGCACAAATGAAGTCCAATCCCTGGTTCACAGTGAACAGAGCAGCAAGCATGTAATAAATACTCTAGGTGCCCTTGCTTATGTCAGTGTGAATCCCAAGATGTCACCATTGCCAGTTGATTGAGCAGGGGAAGAGAAATTGTATGACATTTTTACAAGAAACCCAAGCATACAAGGGAGACTTGTTGGAAGTTGCAACACAATCTTAAGCTTGCAATTTCAAGACCAACAAGAGGGGTTCATGAACCGAATTTAGACCAGCCAAGAAGGCAAAGACTCTCCTGAGAAAGTAACTTTCTATATGCTGAAGCATCATCTTCACTTTTCCAATCAATGGTTCTGTAAACGGCTTGTCACCTTGCTTTAGGCTGATGATTCAAGTTGAATTTGATAGATTCTACCATAATGCTTTTGTTCAGAGTAAGCCGATTTTGCTTGGTCTCCTTAGCCATTTCAGCCTGCATGAATGTGCAAAGCCTTTTTGACTATTTTGCTGGTAACTGGACAAAGAAGAGGGGAAGAAAAGCAGTTATTGAGGTAATCACCGTAAGGGTAGTTTACTAGGTGAAATGTATGGCAATTTTTGAAGATAACCCTATAATGGATTTGCTGAATAGCTGAAAGGAAGTGGCATCCTTGGCTCCTAGTAAAAATGTTCCCCATCCTTTGTGGACTCCACCAGCTTTTGGCTTCACTAAGTTGAACTTTGATGGCAGTAGTGAGAGAAACCCCAGCCCTTCAGGTATTGGAGGAGTTTTTATTAATGAGGAAGGTGAGGTTATTGCTATGTTTTCAGGCCCAATTGGGGAAGAGGACTCACTCCAAGCTGAAATTATGGATGTTTTGGAAGGTAAAAAAAGGGTCAGGAGCATCAATAGATTGATCGTTGAAGGAGATTCGAAGTTGGTAATAGAATGGTTATAAAAGGAGGATAATGGCATGTGGAGCTACATTAATGAAAGAAGGATTATTAAGTGGACGACTCATGGTATGGAAATGAGACTGCAATTGGTCAAAAGGTGTGCAAACTCTTTTGCAGATGCACTTGCTAAACAAGTGATGGGAAGGAATCAAATGTTCTTGGCTACATTGTAATTTTACTGTTATTTATTTATTTATTTATCTATTTATATATATATTTTTTTTGGGGGGGGGGGGTTAAGTGAGTTTATCTCCCCCCATTTTTGTACTTGTTTCTCCTTTCTTTTCATTAATAAATTGATACTGTTATCGATCAAAAAAATTAAAATTGTATTTTTACTAATTTGTTGGATTGAAGTCTTTGTATGTATATTCGGCTGATAAGAGTTCTTATTAGCCTATACTTAAGTTTAAGTTGTCCTGTACTGGGCCTTTGGTAATGGGCTTAATCCTGTTTAATGTTTTAAGTTGTCTGTGTGTCCCATCACTAATCAGGGGCATTCTAGTAACTTCCTGTATCATTGTACTACATCATAATATAAATAATAGTACTGTCGACTGAGCAGTTTAGTTCGACATTCCAGCATCTCTTCTTCTTCTTCTCTTTTCTGCTACTTCGGCTACAGTAATTTAGCTTTCATGGTATCGGAGTATTAGCTTCTTCCTGGTTTCAGCCGGCACACACTCTCTTCTCTTGCTGTCTTTTCATCTTCTCTCTTCATTTTCTGGGTTGCTGCAGTGAAGACCTAGGGGTGTAAGAGAGTAAAGCAAGTTCGAACCTAGGGTTTCTCTTGGTTGTAGGACTCAAGGGAAGCAAGACCCAGAAGTAGATGTCCTACTAGGTTATTTCCAGCAAATAGTAGCTATTTGGCTACTAAGAGAGGTCTGTGTAGGACAGACCTAGTTGAGGACTGATTTCAGCAGTCCTAGCACTAGCCAAAAGGGGCTTAGCTACTTCTACAGTTGCAGCTTCGGTGCTCCAGCAAGACTCGCACAGACTTAGCTTCTTCTACAGAGCACTGTTCACTTGCTACTGTTGCAGCCTCGAACTGTTCACTCGCTACTGTACCCGAACTGTTGCAGTTTTTGGTTCAGCCCAAGTGAAGTCTATCTAGTGTTCTACCAGCACTGTGAACACTTCTACCAGCATAGCAATGTGGCAAACAGCTCCAAGTTCAGGGTGGTTATCAGTCCGAAACCCCTCACCACTGCTGTGAGATTACCTAGGGAGCTGCCAGCTCCAGATTGTTCAGCACTGTGAACTCTAGTTGAGGACTGATGTCAGCAGTCCTAGTATTGGCCGCAAGGAAGGGCACTCTCTTTACAGTTGCAGTATTCGAAGTTCAAGTGGAGTCTGCATAGCACAATAGTTGAGAACCCTTAGCTTCAGGTCGGTTACCAGCCCAGAACTCCTTGCTTGCTGTTGTAACTGAACTGTTTCAGAACTGTGACAGTCTCGGCAAGTCTGAAACTGTGTCGAGTGCTGTTAGAACCTACTGTGATCATTTCAGCTAATCAGATCTGCTCCAGAACTGGTTCAGAACCTTCAGAACTGCTTCGGATAGTCTTAATCAGTGTCACCTACACAGTGGCTGCAGTCAAGATGTCTTCAATACCCAGAGATGTTTCTTCTAGAGATAACAGGCCTGCGACAAGTAGGAATTTTGTCACCAGCAACAATGATGACAACCCACAAAATACACCAACAGTGTCTTCTTCTCCTATGGAACAGGTTGTTGATTCCTTTGGAACTAGTACTTTGGGCTTCACTACTAGTGAGGTTGAGGTCCTTAGCAGGGCATTAGCCCGTCTAAGAAATAATTCTTTTGCTTCTACATCTCTTGCTAGATCAGGTACAGCCTCTGCCTTCAGTGCCACTGGCTCTATTGACTCTACTTCTTGGGTTATTGATTCCGGTGCTACTGACCATATGACACATATGTCTTCCCTATTCTCTTCATATCATTTGTTGTCTGGTCAGGATAAGATGAGAGTTGCTGACGGGTCTTTCTCCACTATCTCTGGAAAGGGAATCGTTGACCTAAGCAAGGACCTCTCTCTTAAATCAGTTTTACATGTTCCCAGTCTTACCTCAAATCTTTTGTCTGTTTCAAAACTTACCAAAAATTTGAACTGTAGTATAACCTTTTTTCCTACTCATTGCGTCTTCCAGGATAGATTGACAAGGAGAACGATTGGGTGCGGTCATGAGTATGGAGGCCTCTACTACCTTGATGCAGACATCGGCTCAGCCTTACAAGCATCTGCTGCTAGTAATCCGGAAAGTGTGGAGTCAATAGCTAAGCTGCATCTTTGGCATGCTAGGCTAGGTCATGTGTCTTTCTCCTCATTAGAAATGTTGTTTCCCGAATTGTTTAAGGGCATTCCAAGTCAGAGTCTAACCTGTGAAGTATGTCAAATGTCAAAACAATGTAGAACTGTGTATCTAATTTCCAGCAATGAAATTTGTGCTCCTTTTGATTTGGTTCATTCTGATGTCTGGGTTCCTTCACCCATTGTTTCCTTTGATGGCTTCCGGTACTTTATCAGTTTTATTGACCACTACTCTCGTTGTACATGGATCTACCTGTTAAAAGGACGGGATGAAGTACCACGGATAACCATGGCATTTTGCAAGATGATTGAAACACAGTTTAATAAGAAGATTAAGCAATTCAGGTCAGACAATGCTGCTGAATACTTTGAAAAATCCTTGAACTTATTCATGGAAGATGCTGGCATACTACATCAGTCATCCTGTGCTTATACTCCTCAGCAGAATGGGGTTGCTGAGCGCAAGAATAGATATCTATTGGAGACAGCTTGAGCCTTACTATTCCAGCACAAAGTCCCCAAGCAATACTGGTCTCAAGCTGTACTTTCTGCATCATATCTGATAAACCGGATGCCATCTAAGGTGTTGGATATGAAAACCCCTTTCTCTATTTTGTGCCCCACTCTTCCAGACTTTCCCCTTCCTCCTCGGGTCTTTGGCTGTATATGTTTCATACATGTGAAGGATTCAAAGAAGACCAAGCTGAATCCTAAGGCTACAAAGGGAATATTCTTGGGGTACTCTCCTACACAAAAGGGTTACAAGTGTTATGACCCTGTCTCCAAGAGAAAGTATGTCACCAGAGATGTGGTCTTCTTTGAGTCTCAACCCTATTTTCAGTCTTCTTAGAATCCTCTTCAGGGGGAGACTAGTGGGATGGAAGAGGATTCTCATTCTCCCTCCTTTTTTGTTCCCCTATCTGCCTCGGGTCTTCCATCCTCTCCTCCTACTCCTTGTTGTGACATTCCGGGTCAACCCAGTGAGGCTCTCACTGTGCCGGTTACCTCTCCTGATGCTGCAGATGTTTCTGAAGGCTCCAGTAGGCAACAAAAAGAGATACTTACATACAACAGAAGAAAAAGGGGCCCTCAACCTCACGACAGTAACTAGTTGGACTCGGATCAATCTGTCTCTACAATCCAAGGTAATTCCAACTCTCATACTTCTGATTTGGATCTTCCTATTGCTCTCCGTAAGCCTATCCGCTCTTGCACCACCCGGCACCCCATTGCTGATTTTGTTTCTTACTCACATTTATCTCCTGCCTATCACTCCTTTGTGTCTGCTCTTTCCTCTGTGCGTGTTCCTTCTAGGTACTCAGAAGCTGTGTCTGATCCAAGGTGGAAAGAAGCTATGAATGAAGAGATGAAAGCCCTAATGAAAGCAAGAACTTGGGAATTAGTGGATCTGCCAGAGGGGAAGCCACTGTTGGGTGCAAGTGGGTGTTTACTGTAAAGCACAAGGAGGACGGGTCCATTGAAAGGTACAAGGCCAGACTTGTGGCAAAGGGGTTTACTCAGAAAGAAGGGATTGACTACAAAGAAACCTTTGCCCCAGTAGCAAAGCTCAACACAATTTGGGTTCTATTGTCACTAGCAGCAAATTTTTCATGGGAACTTCATCAGCTGGATGTGAAGAATGCCTTCTTAAATGGTGACCTTCATGAAGAGGTATTTATGGAACCTCCACCAGGCTATGACTTTAGTAGAAAGGTGTGCAAACTGAGGAAAGCATTATATGGGTTGAAGCAATCTCCCCGTGCATGGTTTGAGAGGCTCTGTGGGGCCATGAAGAAAGTGGGGTACACTCAGAGTGGTGCAGACCATACCTTGTTCATAAGGAGACAGGATAGCAAACTTACTGCACTCATTGTTTATGTGGATGATATGGTAATTACCGGGAATGACTTGGAAGAGATAAAAAGACTGAAGGAGTTTCTAGCTTTTGAATTTGAGATCAAAGACTTGGGTCATTTGAGATATTTTCTTGGGATTGAAGTTGCCAGGTCAAGAGAGGGAATCTACATATGTCAGCGGAAGTATGTTCTTGACCTCCTAGAGGAAACAGGCATGATGGGGTGCAGGCCAGTAGATACTCCAATGGAACAGAATCATGGCCTGTAGGAATCAGTAGGGGAGGACTACTATGATAGAGAGAGATACCAAAAATTGGTAGGGAAGCTGATATACTTATCCCTCACTCCGCCAGATATTGCTTATGTTGTGCATGTTGTCAATCAATTTATGCACTCTCCAAAGATCCCTCATATGAAAGCAGTTGAAAGGATTCTCAGGTACTTGAAGACTTGCCCAGGGAAGGGAATTCTCTTCAGGAAAAACAATAGAATTGAAATTGAAGCCTACACTGATGCAGATTGGGCTGGGTCTGTTGGAGACAGGAAGTCGACCTCGGGTTACTGTACATTTGTGGGAGGAAACCTGGTCACATGGCGCAGTAAGAAGCAGAATGTAGTGGCTAGATCAAGTGCAGAAGCAGAGTATCGAGCTATGGCCCACGGGGTTGTTGAACTCTCATGGCTCAGAACTCTTCTTAATGAACTTGACATTAAGGCTGAAGGTCCTCTCAAGCTGTATTGTGACAATAAAGCTGCCATCAACATTGCCAACAATCCCGTGCAGCATGACAGGACAAAACATATTGAAATTGATCGGCACTTTGTTAGAGAAAGAATTGTCTCGGGTGAACTTTGTGTGCCTTATACTCCATCTGAGATGCAAATTGCAGATGTACTGACTAAAGGGCTGGCAGCAACAAAGTTTAGGGACATGCTTGGCAAGCTAAACATGATTGATATCCATGCTTAGCTTGAGGGGGAGTGTTGGATTGAAGTCTTTGTATGTATGAGTATTCGGCTGATAAGAGTTCTTATTAGCCTATACTTAAGTTTAAGTTGTCCTGTACTGGGCCTTTGTTAATGGGCCTAATCCTGTTTAATGTTTTAAGTTGTCTGGGTGTCCCATCACTAATCAGGGGCATTCTAGTAACTTCCTGTATCATTGTACTACATCATAATATAAATAATAGTACTGCCGACTGAGCAGTTTAGTTCGGCATTCCAGCATCTCTTCTTCTTCTTCTTCTCTTTTCTTCTACTTCGGCTACAGTAATTTAGCTTTCATAATTAACATTGCCCAAAAAGAAGGTTTTATTCTGACATGGAAAGGTATTCCAGGATCCAATTTAGCCTGCCAATAAGGATAGCAAGAGAAATGTGTTGCTACTTTGGGTGCAAAACCATTTCTCCACATGGATGGGGTTGCAAACTGATCTGATTAACACAATTCAAATTTGATCCATTTATAATTGGATTGAATATGGACCCCACCCCAATCTGATCTGATATGGTATGATTCAATGAAAGTATTTAATCAAAACGACAACTTCTTAATTGGATTCAATGAAAGTAGTACTTGCTAATAGTTTTCCTAAAGCAATTCAGCTGATCCAGATAACTACAGACCTACCATGTTATGGTACATAGATATCAATGCAATGTCTGGTGAACCAGACTGGGCATAGAACTGGAGAAGGGAGACGTTCATGGGTTAGAGGTTCAACCGGGGTCAAACCGTGATGACGTGGCATATATGTAATTATGTATATATGCTATGGTCATATAAATATTATATAATATATTTTACAACTTTTAATATAATTAAATATGGTGGATGGATGGCAAATTCCTTAATTTTTAAATCAAATGACCAGGGTTCAAGTCTCTTAATTTACATTTTCTTTAAAATATGTATGTAATAAAGTAATATATAAAATAAAGTGTCATTAAATAACACAAGAGGTAGACTGGTAATTAAAAAATATATGAAAATAAGAGGTCATGAGTTCAAGTCTTGCCGAACATGTTTTAAAATTTCAATTATTTAATGGCTCTGACGGTTTCATGAAACTAGGACTGGTTTACTGGTTTTCTGGTTAAACCGTCTAGCATAGTTGTCAAGGTGACTTCTAGGAGACAAGGTGCCCTTGGAGGCTCGCCTTGCCTAGCCACCAAGTAGTTTTGCGCACTATGTTATAAAATACTTTTATATTTTATATTTTTTTACATTATCTATACTACTTTAAAAAGCACGAATGGCCTTAAGAATATTTCTGGAATTTTCTAAAGACAAAATTTACCCCTCTATATTTAAATTTATTGATAAAAAATGAGGGCAAATAGGGTAATTGGTTCTTGATATTAAATGAGTTGAAAATAGGTAATTTAAAGATATTCAATTTATTCAATTCTCTCTCATTAAATCTAACATTTAAGTTATTAACTTGCATTCATGTTCATTGAATCATATATTTAAGTAATTTTTGTTTCTTCTCATCATTAAGTTCTATTAATTAAATCCATACTTAATAAATTAGTAATTCCAAATTTTCAATAACATAAAAGCTTATAATTTTAAAATCTACCTAGAAAAAATAGTGTTTTCATCTAGGTGGTGGTAAGAAATTAAATCATTTTGGGTCGAATGGGTTAATCCATGTTGCCACGACTAAATAATAAAATTAAAAAATAAATAAAATAAAAAAATAGAAATTAAAAAATGGGGGAATTTTTAACATACATATTAAACAATAATAAGTATGATAAATAAGAAATGTTTTTATTAATAATGGAAATGGAATGTAAAATTTAAAAACAATTGGAAATAAAAATATTTTCCTATTGTCCGTCTCTCTTTAAATCCTATATTTAAGATATATTTTTCTCATCATTAAATTCTTGTAGTTAAATTCACAATATTAATTTTAATAGTATAAAAATAAATATTTTGAAAATTAATTTGAAAACAAAACCATTTTCTTCCCTTCCGGTGGTGGGCAAGCAATTCAACCATTTGGGGTCAAATGGATTAATAAATAATGCCATAATTAAATAATAAAAAATTTAAATAAATAACTATGAAATGTAAGAAGTATTTTTATTAATGATAAAAATGGAATGCCAAATTCAAAATCTACCTAGAAATTAAATGATGTCATAGTCAAATAATAAAATTTTTAATAATAAAAAATACAAAGAATCACAAAAATAAAAAAAAAAAAAGATAGAGAAAATTTTGGGGACATATCTAATGTTATATATTTATAAAAAATAAAATATTGGGTACATCTCTAATATTGTGCATTCATTATATTAAACAAAAATAAGTTTTATACATAAGAAATGATTTTATCAATGATGGAAATGTAATACAAAATTTAATGTCAACCTAGAAATCAAACAATTTTTATTTTTAGATGGTGGGTTAGTGGTTTGAGTCAAATGATACCATAGCCAACATGGGACTTTTAGTCCCTGTTGGACACAGCAAAAAACCTATACCGAAAATAGGTTTTTATTTTCTCTCCCACTCCCTTTGTCTCTCGATCTCCCTCCCTTTCTCTCTCACTCTCACAGTCATCTCTCGATCTCCCGCTCCCTCTGTCTCTTCCACTCTCTCAGCTTAGGTCTGTAGGAAAATCAAAACCTCTCTCTCTCTCCCTCTCTCTCTATTGTTCTCCCTCACTCTCCCTCTCAGTCAATATCTCCTTCTCTCTCAATCTCTATCATTCTCCAGTTGGTGTAAATTTCATAGCCAAGAGTTTCTTGTGATTTTTTATCAAATTGGTCTAATAATTTTTGAACCATACCAAGTTGGTCTCATGTTCTTTTATATGATCTGATTAATACCATATAAGTGTAAGAAAATAACACAAATGAGAGAGGGAGCGGGAGAAACTAAGGAGAATGATTGAAATTAAGGGAAAAGGAGAGATCAACCAAGGAAGAGAATGAGAGAGATTGAGGGAGAACTATAATAAAGAGATAGAATGAGAGAAATTGATATAGATAACGTAAATACAAAAACCAAAAACCATTTTTATTTATTTTCAAATCACATAGTCGTTGAGCAGATAAAGTTGACTGTGAGTGAGATGGTGTGAGGGAGATTGAGAGAGAGAGAGAGAGAGAGAGAGAGAGACTAAAAACCTTTTTTTTAATTTTCCAATCATCTAACATTAAAGGGCAATTTTAGTATAAGCTTTTTGTTGTGTCCAACATGGATTAAGAGTCCCATGTTGGCAATAGCCACATAAGGCTCTGATGACATGGCAAGGGTTTTTATAATTCAAAATGTAGAGCCAATTATCAGAGCTAAATTGGTTTATGGACCAACTTGTAGCCTAATTTTAAATGTACAGCCGGCTTTGACTATAATTTTCCCTAATTTAAAACTAATCCAAAAGCAATGCTATTTTCTTATCTAGATGGTGGGTCAATGATCCAACTTTTCCAAGAAATCCATGATGTCATAATTGAATAACAAATGTTTAAGTTTATTTTTAATCATATTGTTACTTTTGTTAATTTTCAATTTCTATCTTAACTATGATATATCTAAAATTCAAGTAATTAATATGATGAAAATTTTCTCACATGCAATGCATGTGCTTAATTACTAGTAATTATAAAATAGGCATTATTAAACTAGAATACTCATTATATGTGTTTATGTACTAATTTCTTTTTATTATTTTCTTATTTGTTAGGGTTTAATCAACACAATATTGCTAAGTGCAGTATTGAACCCATAGTTCAAAGTATCAATACACCTCCATGTATCGGCAGAGTTGTATCAGTACTTATAGCAATACTCCCCCTATTTTTTATTTCTTTGGTTTTCAATTTCATTTTTGAATATATATATTATTCTAAAAAATGGGTTTCTGAAAACACTTGTAAACATGTGTATTGGGGCGCCAAAGATATACACCCGATATAGGGCGTATCATATTTGATGTTTTGATCCTTGATTGAATCCTCAAAGATTTCAGAACCTAAACCAATAAGCAAGGGAAGAACTTAAAATTTTGTCTAATCAACACATTTTCTTCATACAGATCTTCTTCTTCCACCTCTCATTTTCTTCTTTTCCTATAACAAAAGTAGGGGTTCAGTCCCTATATTTTTTGAATTTTCTTTCCTTTGTTCCTTTTCTTCTCATAAAATGTTGATTTTCTAAACTTAAAACATGAAATTTATACTTCTCTTATGAAAATTATGGATAATTGTTAAGGAAAAATGGTTATGGAACCTAGGGAACTACATTATGATATATGGTTTTACTTAAAAAAAATCCATCCCCCAGGCTACTAGGCGACAAGGCGCGCCCCTGTCGCCTAGCCTTGCCTTGGCGCCTTAAAAACTATGCCGTCCAATCAGCCGGTTTTCACCAGGTTTTTAGCAAATACGGTTATTCGGGTGTGACTAAACTGGCCCGGGCCCTGGGTCATGGTTCAACCAGTCTGACCGGCCGGTCTGGTCCAGTTTCCTAGACATTGTATCAATGTCATGCATCCATTTATATCCTTGCGAGGATTAGCAATCAAAATTCCATGCTTTACATGATAGATTGAAAGAAAAATCACTGATGCAGAAAACAATAGAATGCAAGGACATGTCTTAACATGATAAGCTTGCCAAATATCATATTGGCTGAGAAAAATGGCTGATTTTCAATTCTAAAGAAATAAGCTTTTCTTATGATTTCACAATTTAAAACAAATCTAGAATTTAGGAAGTGATTCATCTTCTTTTGATATGTATGAAATTTATGCCCTATCCTAGCCTAAAAGACGGTTTATTTATTGGAGGGATGATCTCTTACAGTTTTAGAAGTTACCAACTAATACTTTGTCCAATTTTTGAAGGCACTGGGAGAAATTTGAGGACTCATACAAAGTCATGATATTCTCACATGGTGATAGATGCTGGAATGGGCCTGATAGAAGCTTGAAGGTACCAGAAACCATTGTATATCCCTACTGTGAGGATCTTCTGAGATGTGAACATTCATAGCTACCCCTTTTTTATTTCCCAGACCATAAAAATCCTGGATCCTGATGGGTTGTTCATAGTGTAAAGCCACACCAGTCAAGTACACCATGTGATATTGTCAATGCAGTGATTTAAACGGAATGCCTGGGTTTTACATTCTTGAATATGTTTTATATGTTTGATTTTATTTTTAAATTTTCATTTGAATATGTTTTACATGTTATATTTATATTTTTTATTTTTAAATAATAGTTTTTTGAAACATTTATTTTAAAATTTAAGTTTATATTTTAATTAATATTATGTTTAATATTTTTTTTTGGCATTTTTTTTGCCTTGTGCCTTGGGTGCAAATTGCCCCTAGTGCTTTTGAAACACTGTCAATGACTATGCAGACTATTTCTTTCTCTGACCAAGAGATGTGCTTTGTTGAAGACTGGTGTGGTATTTGGGCTATGAACAATTCAAGCATTGGCTCAAACCATGTTTCCTAGATAAAATGGCATGTCAGTTCGAGGAGATTCCAATAAGTAATCACTTGAACTGATCCTTGGAGTTTATGCAATTCTCAGCATGAATGCTTTTTACAGGTAAAGCTTAGGTGTGGATTGAAGAATGAGCTAGCTGATGTAGATGAACCCAGCCGTTGTGAGTAAGTATCCCCAACCCTCCTTTCTTGCTTGTAAAAATAAAAAAGAAAACCTCCTTTCTCTGGACTGACTCAGCTTTGGCCTCATTTCTCTTTATCCACTGTAGATATGTAGCAGTGTTGTCAACCCCTGCTCTATGCTTAGAAGAAAAGCTTAAGGTACTTTTCTATTCAACCTAGGAGATCATTGCTATTTTTTTTTGATAATTAATCTCTTCATGAAAATATGAAAAACCATGAATGTGACAGGAACTGCAAGATAAGCTAGATTTAATGAACAGAGGACAACCACAGAGCCACGATGAGCTTTAAACTGCTTGTATTTACCAGGGATGCGCTCAGGCATTTGAATGGGAGCACTATATAGATTTCTTGATGTAGAGATGTTCAAAGGGTCTTTTGGGGCCAGTCATCTGGAGACTACAAGCCAAATGTGTAGTAGCCTCCTGAAGTTTTTTCGATTTTTTAGCTAGTTTAGCATTAGAGTTGTAATTCTCTCCAAAGATGACTCAATATTGAGCTAACTTTTGATTCTAATATTAACCAGTCTATTTGCATCCAACCTTGCTGAGATTTATCACCATTACAAATTGGTGTGGTCAGTTTTATGTCAGTGATTTTCCGCTGTATTGAGACCTCATCAATAGTAAGGCTTAAGGTAATGAGATATATCTTTCATACGAAAGAAATTCAGCATATCAAATTGTTAAACACGGTAAAATCCTTTATTTCACTGTACTGCAATATTGAATCGAATTCGATTGGAATCTGGCACAAATCCAATGGGCAAAATCTGATTCATTTCTTTTGGTAAGAAGATTCAAATTTGAATATGAACGAATCAAATATGGATCTTCCTATATATTATTCAATACTTTTGCAGCCCTAAGTGTTGCCCAAGGCCTGGCCCTAAAATGTGTTGGCTGATGAGGCTGTCTATAAATGATGACCTTGTATGTAAGGTTCAAAATATTGATATGCCTGATATGCCAGTAGAGGTGTATCGGTTTCCATGTTGGCCTAAAATGGGGGCATGTGGAATCGGTTTCCATGTTGACTGAAACATGGCAAGGCCGGAATGGCCCCACTTTTAAACATTCCACTCTATGCTACGCTTGAAACATTCAGCCAAGGTTCAAAGTATTGAAAATGCAAAGTGCATCGGAAAGGTAATTTTAAGAGACGTATCGAGATACACTTTGGAAACGTATAGATATAGACGGAAAATCAAGATATGCATGGATACACTAGAAAATCTAAAAAAACATCTTTAAAAATATGAACAATAATAAAAATGAGTTTTATGTGAGTATAACTAATTTATTTAAACATAAAAACCATTCTTTAATGATTTATATAAAGTATCGAATAGAACTAAAATGTGTGTATATATATACTAATATTTATTAGTTAATATTTTTTTGAAATCATTTATTAATTAATATTTATTATGTATACAAGTTAATATATACCTTAATTTTTAATAAATAAATATAACTTGTATTATATAAATATTAATAATCAAATTGATAGCATTTGTTGGGAAACATCCACCAAGGCAAGAAAGTCATTCTAATAAGTAATTAAGATTGGCATAACGGTTAATTAATTATTGTTATAAGCAAATGACTTGGGTTTGAAACTTGTTACCTTTAGCTTGTGATTTTTAACAAGTTATTTCACTTAAATAACATTTAATGACATATTAAATGCTGTAATCGAAGGTAACTTAAATGAGCATTTGATTAAATTATATTAGCATTTGTGACGTCTCAAACTTTAAGACTTAATTAAAATTTATATTAATGAGAGAGAGAAGAGATAATTTAAAAAGAAGAGGGAAACTAAATTCAGTTGATACATAATGCGTATCGACGCGTTTTGGGTTGTATCAGCTGATACAAAGTTGATACGGATCCGTATTGGTCCAATACGGATGAAAAAATATGAAACCATGTAATTATATATGTTCCATGTATCGGAACTCTTCCGAAACAATATGTATCGGCTGATACGTTGCGAAATTTAAAACCTTGCATTCAGCCAAATTTAAATTTTAAAAGGTCATCATTTATAGAACACCCCCTATAGTTTTACTAAAACTTATCATTTACTAAAACATCCTTGTTTCACAATTTTACTAAAACTTATCCAATAGTTTACATTTTATTAAAACACCCCCTATAATTTGCAACTATATTACTTAATCAACTTTCTATTAGACAGAAATGGAAAATGATATTTTTTGCACCACATATGTTGAAACAAATTTAATCAAAAGAAAGTAAAAAATGGAGATTTCATTCATATCCCTGCTAAAACATGGGCAACCACTATTCCATCAATTGTTCCATTGTTTTCTCTTCGTTTTGCTAAAAACCATACACTTTTCTTTCTAAAAGCTTGATATAAAGTATTAGGGGTACATTTGGACATAGGCTCATGCCTTTAAACATTTTCTACTTGGTTTAATCAGTTGCAAACTATAGGGGGTGTATTTAAACACAAACTATAGGTAGGCTTTAGTAAATCCATGAAATTATGGGGTGTGTTTCAATAAATGACCCATTTTAAAATGTCCTATCTTTCTTGCCTTTTATGAATCTCACATTTAATGCTTTCTAACATTGCACTTAACTCATATTGGAACATCTATTTATATTCCGTTTTATCTACATGTATATCAAAATAACTCAAGTAGGCAACCATTTTCAAGATTTTCCTATTATCTCTTGTTAATTAGGCCATTCCCCATGGCCCTCTCTCCTCCAAATAACTCATGCCACTAATTCTCTTTCTTATCAATTACTTTATTAAATTTCTTAGTTCTATGTTATATCCAATAATTCTTATAGCAAAAACAAAAAGGAAAAAAAACACTAAGAAAAGAACTTGAACCTAGACATCTAAGTTAAATGATAACAAATCTATGACCAAATTATGCTCAAGTAGGGGGGGATTTGAGGTGAGCTGAGTTCGATTCAGGCAAAAAAATGAGGCTCGAGTCCGAGTTCAACCAAGATTCAAGCTAGATACATGAGCTCAATTCGGCTTGACTCAAAATCTCATATGTTTAATCTCAACTCGGCTTGACTTTAATAGTGAACCAAGCTTCATATCAAAATAACAAAGTTATACATATAAAAAATTATAAATGTGATATATAAGATAAACTTGATTAGGTTTGCGAGCTTCAAGAGATGAATTTTATTAGGATGGTTTGAATAGCAAATAAGCATGTATACTAGATTTATGTTTAGCTTGAAGCTCAATTTAGACCAAGCTGAACCAAGCTATTTACAAGCCAAGCTCAAATAGCTTGTGAAAAACTTGGTTTGTATCTACCCCAATGTTGAAGGTTCAAATAAAATTAATAAAAATAATTAGTTTTACAAATAAATTAATAAAAATAATAATCTTATAAAATTAATTTTTCTATGAGAAATTTATTAATTTTAAAACTAATTTTTATTAATTTAAATTCCATTTAAAATGTTTACATAAATAAAGCTATATAGTAGGCCTATGGCCTAACTTGGCCCATGATGAAACCTAATTAAGAATGTCATAGGGCAAATGCATACTAAATCCTAAACGATTTATTTATAGCCTTAGTTTTGTCATTCAAAAATAATAATGAGGCATAATGAAAAGTCAAGGTATGTTTAAGAGAAGCTTATAACAAACCTTTAAATGTGTATGCATTTTAACATTTGGGCTGATTTTGTTTTCGGGTGTAAATACTTATCGATGTAAAAGTACACCAATGGAGTTCAACACCAATCAATTTAAATGAATGACCAATTGTAACTTTGAAAAGTGTGATTATTGATGTAAATATTTATATTGATTTTTTCGATGTTGTATTTACATCGATTATCGATATAAAACTCTATCGTGAGTGGAGTTTACATCGATTTTCGATGTAAAACTAAACTCCATCCAAATGCCAGCAAATACAGGCTAGGAGTAAAGTTTTACACCGATCTACATTTACACCAAAAAAAATGCAGCCTTGGGTTAATCATGTTTATTTTTAGAGTTATTCAACCCATAGGTTTTGACTCAATTGGTCATATGCATCTTTCAAACGCAAATTTACCAAAGAAGGAATCATTCTCTGGTAAAATTTTTCGGCACTTGAATTACTAAACATGGTACCTTCTACATGGGGAAAAACCTTTCAGATGCACAAAATAAAACAACCCTGATTTAAATTGCTTGATTTTGGAATAATAAGAATTCCTTTCTAGTGCTAGGGCATGAAACCTAAGGCTCACGTGTCACAACCTCACATATTGTGATAGCAAGTCGGCACTAGTTTTATTACCAAATGACTCATTCTACCCTCAACTCAATAACAATGAAGAATCAATAATTGAGCAAGAACATGGAGGACAAGTATGCAAATTCATTGAAATAATAGCCAAAGCTCATGACTTAGGCCTTGTTTGTTTGTTTTGAAGTTTGACATCTGAAAGTGCAATAATTACATTAAGAGGTACATTGGTATTGATGAACTTTTCTTTACTTTGAACTCAGCAGGGAATGAATTTTGAATTCTGAATTCTAAAATTTATCAAATATCCATTTTGACCCCATATATGAGAATGAGAGTTTTTGTTTATCTTTTTGGGGTATCATTGGAAAACAAAAGGTTGTATGATTGCATTTTAAGAAATAAGAGATAAGAGGTAACGAGCACCCATTTTTCTCTTAAAATTAAAAGATTCCTCTTAAGAAATAAGAGTTAAGAGGAAACAAACATGCCCTTAGGTTTGGTAGTTGGTGGTGGTTGAGGGATTGTTTGTGTCCCCATTCAAGCCATAACTACTAGTAGAGAGATTGGCTTGTTAATAGTTGCAAATGGATCAATTTGGATTTGGTAAAGGGTATATCTGACCCAATCTGAATTTGATAAGAATCCATCAAATTTTTAAGAGTATGATTTGAATTTGAATTTGAACATCTTATCAGATATCTGATTCAACTAGAACTATTATAAAAAATGATATGATATAATATAAATAGTATATTATATTATAATATTTCATAACTAACGGATCAGATAGGGGTATATAATTTTTCAATTCGATCCAATTAATTAGGACCAATGGAGGTATCCAAATCCGGCTATTATTGGATTATATTCAAATTCAAATCGAGTTTGGTTTGACTTTTTTGCAGCCCTAGGTTTGTGTACTATCACTAAAGCTGAAATGAGAGTAGGTTAGGAAGCTCTCAATGTGGCCAAAGATTTTGGAGCTACATAGGTGGTTATTAGACTTGTTCACGGACCTGGCTTTAGGCTTGACTTACAATGTGTCAGGCTCGGGCTTTGGGTCAGGTTCCATCTAAAATTTGAAAAAATCCAAGCCCGAGTTCAGCCCATGAGCAGGTCTAGTGGTTATCAAAGGTGACTTAGTTGAAGCTACTTGGAGATGCAAATATTTTGAAAGAGGAGTGTTAGAAGATAGTTTGTCTTCATGAAGGTCAACTAAATGCCAACGTTCACTTTTACACAGAGAAATACACATAGAGAAAGCAACCTAGCTGTAGACTGTGAGATTGGCTAGCAAATGAAGGTCATCGTAGGGAAATCTCAACTGAGGCCTAGGTGTTAGATTATATAATTCTTGCAAAAAAAAAAAACCGCCTGTTAAGTTGCTCTTTTGGACATGTTGATAAAAAGGTGGACCAAATAAACGAGGCAACTACCGAGTTAGAGCAGTTGGAGGATAAGGGTGAGATCTTAGCTCAACCGAATGTTTTAGTGAGGACTAGGGCAAAACTTTTATCTCAACAAGAATCTTTTGGCAACAACAGTCTGGACAGCTCTGGCTGGCCAAAGGGAAAATACAATTTTTTTTTTTTTCACAAGGCCACCCTATTTAGGAGGTAGAGAAATAGCATAGATTGGATCAAACTGGAGGGAGGAGGCTAGTTGAATGAAAGAGATAGTATTTCTAAGGCTATTGTGGAATTTTATGAGGATCTCTTTACTTCATCAAGGGTTAGTGATTTTTCCCTACCTCAATTCTCTTCTTTAGGCGCTTTAAAGGCCCTAGGCCCTAATGGCATCTCGACTATTGTTTTCTGGAAATTCTAGGATGATGGACTAGGATTTGTATCAGATGTTCTATGAATTCTTTCAAAACAAGAAGTTTGTAGGTATGCTCAACCACACCTTTCTAACCCTTATTCCGAATACCACATACCCCCATAGGATAAAGGATTTATGCCCCATTAGTCGTTGTAATGTCCTTTACAAAATAGTATCCAAAATTCTAGCTAATCTCTTAAATCCTTTGCTCCATAAGTGTATTCCCCCTTCCAAAGTGTGTCCCTAATAGGCAGATTCATGATATTACAATTATAGCTTAGGAGCTCAAAGATTATGCTAAAAAGAGGAGGGAAGGGGGAGGTTTTTTCGGTGTTTAAGTTAGATATATCGAAAGCTTATGGCACGCTAGAATGGGATTTATCTATTGGGCATTCTAGAGGCCCTAGGCTTCAATAGTGAGTGGATTGACTTAATCAAACAATGCATTTCCACTACAACATTTTTAGTTCTTATATAAATGGTGTGGCAGAAGGTTAAATTGAAGCCTTGAGAGGTCAACTAATTCCCAAGGGTATAGTGATTGGGAACAAGAAGATGCACAAATTATGACGTGGCTGTGGAATAGTATGGAAGCCAAAATTAGTGTGAATTTTATGTTTCTTGATACAGATGAGGAGATATGGGATCATGCCAAGAAGCTTAATTCTAAACAGGATGATACTATATGAGTATATAGGCTCTATTAAGAATATTTTAATCTGCGACAAGGAAAAATAGACATTTGATGAGTACTATGCTAGTATGAAGAACCTTTGAGATGAGCTGAATATTTATCATCCCTTAACATCATATGTTAAAATTCAGCAACAGCAAAGAGAGAAACTAAATGTGACCACATTTTTAGTAAGTTTTAAGGTTGAGTATGAACCAGTTAGGGCTCAAATTCTTGGAGTCTATGCTTTTCCTTCACTTGAGGAGGTGTTTGCATGACTTGGTAGGATTA
Organism: Nelumbo nucifera; assembly: GCF_055504915.1. Classification (NCBI taxonomy): domain Eukaryota; kingdom Viridiplantae; phylum Streptophyta; class Magnoliopsida; order Proteales; family Nelumbonaceae; genus Nelumbo; species Nelumbo nucifera. Next base: position 49,564,718 of record NC_142652.1, read on the forward strand.
ATATTGGGTCTTTAGAGAGTTCCATAGTCTTAGATAGATCAAACTTTGTAGTGATGAGATGGGGAGGCTGTTGAAATAGAGGAGGAGGTCATGGAGTTCAAGCTGGTCGTGGTGGCCCTATGTTGCACCATGGTAGTGGACGTAGTGGAGGTCGAGACTCAAGGGGAGGTCATAGTTATGGGTATAAGAAGTGTACGCAATGTGTGATGGAAGGATACACTAGTAATTTTTGTTATGATTTACATGGGTATCCTTCTACATGGACCAATCATGCAGTAACAGGAAGTGGTGGTTAGTAGGTAAGTTGATGATCTTGGGAGGTACATGAGGTTAGTAGGTAAGTTGAATTATTTGACTATTACCCAGCCAAACATTTACTTTGTAGCATATGCAGTTAGCCAGTTTATGCAAACTGGAATGCAATTCTAAGGATTGTACAATATTTGAAAGGAGATCTAAGTCATGGATTATTATACAAATTAGGAGGAAGTCTTGAAGTAGAGGGTTATACAAATGTAAGTTGGGTCGATTCATTGTTCGATAGAAGGCTACTATAGGGTATTATACTTTTCTTGGAGGAAATATGGTAATGTGAAAGAATAAGAAACAAACAATGGAAGCAAGATTTCGTGCTGAAGATGAATATAGAGCCATGAAACACACAACTTGTGAGTTACTATTGTTAAATAACCTTATCCATGAGATCGGGTATACACTCAACAATCCTATGAAGTTGTATTGTGACAATCAAGTTGTTGTTCAAATTGCATCTAATCCATCTTCCATAAGAGAACAAAACACATAGAAATCGACTGTCATTTCATAAGAGAAAAAGTGCTTAGTGGAATGATAAATACAGTACATGTGAACACAGGGAGTCATTGGGCTAATTTGTTTACAAAAGGGTTGAGTCGGAGAAAGGTGGATCATATATATAACAAGCTGGGATTATATGACATATAATCTCTAGTTTAAGGGGGAGTTTTAAAATCGACAATCATGGAATTTGAGTCATTTCATAGTATTTACTCTAGGTTGTTTTGTCTATTATGTTTGAGATTGAATACTGTCCCATACATAAAGAGGGGAACAAAGGTCATTATACTTTAAATTAAAAATTTATATTTATTGTTCTAATCAACTAGGGAGAGGGACTTTTTCTCCCTTCAGAGAACAACCGAACCATCTCTTCATCTTCTCCTCTTTTCTTCTATGTTTATGAAGCTTAAGAATGTGGGGAATGGATTTACATGGGTGTTGACCAATGTCTATAGGCCTAATAGTTACAAAGAAATGAAAGAACTTTGGGAGGAACATTTTGACATTAGGGGTCTTTGGGATGGTCCTTGATGCCTAAGAGGGGATTTCAATGTGATCTAGTTCACTAATGAATCTAGTAACCTGAACCAATAAATCTCCACTAGCATGAGAAAATTCAATGAGTTTGTTGATACTTGTGAGCTAAGAGAGATCCAATTTCAACAATGCCTATTCACTTGGTCTAATTTATAGAGCTCCCCGACCCACTTGAAGTTGGATAGATTTCTTTTTAGCACTATCTGGAAGAGTATTGGTGGTTAGGGCTCTACTAAGGATCATCTCCGATCATTATCTAATTAGAATTGGTATTGAGGACTTTGCGAGTGGCCTTACCCCCTTAAAATTTGAAAATATGTGTCTCACTCACCCTAATTTTTTGAAGAAGGTGAAAGAGTAGTGGGAGAAGAAGTGAGAGGAGTCTAGTGGAAAGAGTTATCTTTTCATAGGAAGATTCAAAGGTTTAAAAGCAAGTTAAAGGATTGGAATACAAGGAGGGTGAAGGAATAAATGGATCAAGGAGGGTGATGGCAACACCAAAATCTTCCATGCAATTACAAATAGTATAAGGGAGAATTTTGTTGCTATATTGGAGGTAAATGGAGTAACCTTAACAAATCAAGAGAAGATTGTGAAGTATTTTGTGGATCATTTTAATACAGTGTATAAAGGGATGGAGGGTATAAGGTTTAGTGTAGAGGGGTTGGATTGGCCACAATTGGATGAAGGAGTAGCAAGGCACTTGGAAAGGGATTTGATTTGGAGGAAATTAAAAGGGTTGTATTTTCTATGGACAAATCTAAAGCACCAAGCCCTAATGGTTTCACAATGGCTTTTTATCAAGATTGTTGGGAGATTATCAAAGAAGAAATGATTTGTGTGCAAAATGGATCTTGAAAAAAGTCTATGATTTAGTGGATTGACCTTTCCTCCTTGAGATATTGAGGTGTTATGGTTTTAGGGAAAGATGGTTTGATTGGATTGAAGGTTTTCTCAAGACTTGTCACTACTTGATTTTAGTAAATGGAATAGTTAAGGATTTCTTCGTAGGTTATAGAGGATGGAGATAGGTGAACCCGCTTTTTCTTTTTTTGTGTACCTTGGTAGCAGATTTGTTTAACAAGTTATTAATGAAAGAGGATTGCAAGGGTTTATTTAGAGGGTGGAGGGTCGGAAGGGATGACTTGGTAGTTACACACCTACAATTTGTAGATGATACAATCATTTTTTTTGTGAGAGTGGTGATCCTTAAATAGGGAGGAGTTGTTGAAGGTTAATTTCAATAAGAGTAGAGTGGCTGGAACAAACCTAAATGGGGATGAGTTATTGGTCATTGTAAATTCCTTTGGTTACCTGACTCTATACTGGCCCCTAAAATATCCAGGTATATGCATAGGGGATAACCCTTGGGACAGTAGATTTTGGGGTTTAATTGTAAAGTGGTGTTTCAAGAGGTTAGTAGTGTAGAAGATGAATTATATATCATAAAGGCAAAATCACTTTGATAAAACCTACCCTAGATAACCTTCCAATTTCTTATATGTCAACCTTTAGGATGTTGTAGGGAGGTGTTAAACATAGAAAATGTTATGAGGGATTTCCCACGTGAACCTAGGGACGGAAGGAAGGATCACCTACTTAAGTGGAAAGATGCTTGTAAGAGTAAGGAGCAAGGGGGTCTGGGGTTAGACAACTTTGATAAGGATCGCTTGCTTAAGTGGAAAGACATTGGCTTCTCGGTTTAATGCCATTCATGGTATCCCCCAATTTTTAATAAGATTTGATACGTGAATTGGAGATAAGGTCTTGTTTTGGCAAAATCTTTGGATAGGTAATTGGAGTCATGAGGATCGGTTTCCCTCTTTGTACTCTTTATCTATTTTCAAGAACGACCCTTTAGAATGCTTTGTGTATTTCTCCCCATCATTGGGTATTAGTTGGGACCTTGGGTTGAAAAGTGGTTTGAGGCACCATGAATTTGATCAAATGGCCTTACGCATAAAAGTCCTTGACTTTGTTTCCTTGGACCATACCCTTGCAAATAGTAGAATTTGGACTCCTATCCCCATGGGCCTATTCTCTTGTGCTTCTTTCTTTTCCTCCTTGTGCTTAAATGATTCTGCCCTTGCTTTTCCTTTTAAAGATGTTTGGTCAAAACCTATCCCACCCAAGGTTGGAACTCTTTGTTGGAATCTTGTCATGGGAAGTTAAAAACTTTAGACATTCTACAAAAAAGAAGACCTTTCATGTGTCTTTCCCGCAACTGGTGTATTATCTACAAAGCTAATAGTGAAGTTTCCATCATTTATTTATCTCTTATATTGTTGTTATTGGATTTTGTTTAAGGTTCTTTGTTCTCTTTGGTCGTAGGTGGTCTTTACCTCTACAAATCAGTAGCCTTTTTACCCCTACAACCTTCAGGTGGCGGAAGAATAGGAACTTCTGGAGATGTGCAAGAGCTACCTTGGTGTGGACTGTTTGGGAAGAGAGAAATGCCCGAATTTTCAATGGTAAGGAGAGTAGTGGAAATACTATATGGGAGTGCATTTTAAAAAGAGTTACCTTCGAAGATATTTGATGAAATTGGGGAGCTGTAGCAAGGAGTTCAAAACTAAAAGTTAAGCTGGTTAAAGCTTGGGTACCTCCTAAAGAGGGCTTCATCAAGCTTACCTTGGATGTTACCAGTTTGGGGAACCCAGGACCCTCAAGAATTGGGTGTCTTTTAAGGGATGCATATGACATTATATTGGCTTTGTTTTCTAGTCCTATTGGTGTGGCCGAGAGACTCGATTCAAGCTGAGTTTCAAGCCGTTCTATAGGGGATGCAACTTACTAGAGAGTTGCATATAGATAGACTGCTAATTGAAGGGAATTCTATGCTTATAATTGGTTGGCTTAAGAATGAGGATGCTATTATGCAGGCAAATAGGGATGCATTGAAAAGATTCAAATGAGTGAGTTCTAATATGACAATAAGAATTAAAAGGGAAAGGAGGTCGGCTGTTATAGAGGATGTAATGAAGTGCTGTTATAGAGGTTGCACCTCGTGCCTCCCCTTAGAAAATCTTTGTATAACTCAGTTCTAATGTTCTTTTAATAAAATCTCTTTCTTTCACTTATAAAAGAAAGAGTTTTTTTGGTTCTTTATTCAATTTTCTCCTTTCTTCTTTCTTGAAGTAACAATTGTTGCTTTTCTAATTGTTTTGTTAATAAGGTAACCCTTAGTTGGAAGTCTACTTCCATCTTAATGAAGCTCCAAGAGAAATAAAAATGACTTTGGGCATGGGCGACTTGTGAACCTAATTCTAAAAGAGTGAGCAAGCCCAACCCATCATGGAGGAATCATCTTCAATCTGGCATCCTAATTTGAGTAGGTGGAATTGGTACTATGATGTTTTCACTTAACCTTATTGTGTCATGACTAGAGCTAGGCATGGAGGGCGTAAGAAAAAGAAAAGAAAAAAAAATAAAAAAGAGTGGTGTGGAGGCTCCAATTCTTAACCACGGGTAGAAGTTATTTTAAGTGTTTATTTCATAGGATGTTTATTTCATAGGCTTAAATTGCGTAAATGAAGCCCAAGCCCATTTCTAAAATAATTGAATATGTTAGGATCCCCACAATGTGCGCATCAAAGAAGGGAGGCCATCCTTGGTTGTTTGTTAATACCTCAAAATAAACCAAAGAGTTTGGTCAATCACCATAGGTAGCACTTTGAGGTTTACAACGATTAGCCTTTTTTTCATGAGCCACATGAATCGTACCCTAGTGTGGGGTTGGACTATGCCTAGAAGAAGGTACAAAGAGAGTCGCTAATCTTGAGCCAAGAACTTATCTATGTTTAGAAAGAGGCCTCTTCCCAATTCTAATCTATCTCCATTCTTTTGTTGGACTATTGAAATTTTAAGTCACTTCAATTGGCATTGAAGGGCACACCTACTTACATGTGTTTTGTTTGATGTATTTGGAAAGCTAGAAATAAGGCTATGTTTGGTTTGAAGGAAATGGTAGGAAAAGGAAGGGAAAGACAAGGAAACCAATACAAGGGTTGTAAAGGTTTCTTTACCTTTCCCTTCCTTTCCTTATATTTTCCCTCAAGCCAAACATAGCCTAAAAGTATCTTTGAAAATAGTACCACACTTAGCTGGATAATTTATCACAAGATTAAAACTTATGTGGAAAATTTTAACACTAAGGTTATGTTTGCGTTGAAGGAAAAAGTAGGGAAAGGAAAGGAAAGGAAAGGAAGGGAAACCTTTACAAATCTTGTATAGGTTTCCTTGCATTTCCCTTCCTTTCCCTACTCTTTCCTTCAAACCAAACATAGCTTAAGTGCTTGGTATGAAAAATGATCCTAAAACGGTTAATAAATCAACACCAAGGCTCAGCTTGGCCTTATTTAAAGGATGTTCAGACTTCTCAGGAAAAGGGTATTTGAATGGTTGGTAAAGAAATTAGATGACATTTGATGGGAATTTATGTCTTTTCACATCCCACTTAATGGCTGGTAATGGCAGATACTAAGTTGGTATGTTTTGAAAGTTTAAGTACTGAATTGGAAAGCTTTAAAGTTCCAAGACCAAATTGAGACTAATCCCAAAATATAGGGTGCTAATCTGCATTTTTCCCAATTTAAAATGGATGGATTTTGTGGGGATTCGAGGAAAATCAAATAGAAACTATCTGAATTGGAGTGAGTCATGCTTCTGGTGGAATATCACAAGGGCAAATGGGGCTAGATGCTACAGGATGCTTAATTCTAGATTGGATGGGAAGATGGAGCTACAACTTTACCATGAATGTGGGGTTTTCTACTATCGGCACTAGTGAACTTTGCCCCAACTATTATGAATGGGCTCATCTTGGCTTGGGAGAAAGGCTTTTGGAAAGTCATTATGAAATCATACACTTTACTCACTGTTGCTTTCCTCAATAAGGGGACTTCCAATTCATTGGTAAACATCTTTTACAATACTGGTACAAAGAGGCAAATTGATGTATTTATGGTCTTGCTAGAATGGCCTATACCAATTCATTGGTGTCGTTTGGTAAGTCTTTTTTGAAAGATCTTCCAACAGATCTAACAACCAAAAGACGATGTGAGCTTTTGCATTAAGATCTCAGTAGTCTAAAGACCATTTAATTAAAGCACATCTTCTCACGTATCTTTCTACATAATGATGTGATGAAAAAAGTTGAAAAGCTCCGTTTGGAGCATCCTGAAAATAGTCTAAAATGGGTTTCACACGTCTTTTCGAGGCGACATTTTTTGGCGGTTAGATCTTTTCCAACCTGTTAAGAGTGTGGGGGCATTTCTATCATTTTGTGTTTTTTTTTTGTATTTGGGCGCCTATTCAAGGGCACCTTCGTAATTTTGATTATGAAGAAGAAATGAAAAGTCTCTTGGTGTGAATAGTGCCACACTAAGCCTTCTTGACACTTTCTTCTTCTTCTTCTTCTCTCTTCAACATCTCTAAACTTTACAACTTGATATCAGAGCTATGCATGATCAAGAAAACTCTCTGTTGATGGTCATGACTTATAGACAGATCTGCTGATGTCAGCACACCGCCGATTGACGTCAGCAATTCGTACAGTCAGTAGCATCTTCATGGGTCTTTGATGGTCGCTGATTCACCCTAATTTTAGGGGAATTTTGGTATAAGTCTCATGGTGGTTTGAAGTTGTTTGGGATTTTTTGGATGAAAATTGGCGAAAAATCCAGATTTGAAATTTAGGGCTTGCATGCTCGTATGGTGGATTGGTTGCTGCTGAAACCTCTTTTGTTTAAGTCATGGCAAACCCCTGGGACTATAGGAAATAGTCCTGAATTTTTTAGAGCCCTAAAACTTATTTTGAGAATTTTTCCTTCCCATATTTTGCCATTAGTACCTATTTTTCCTAGGTTTTTTGCTGTCACTCAGGTCTAACCTTGTAGAAAAAGTGGTTGGGAGTTCAGCTATTGTTGGAAGATTGTGGTGCTGGTGAGAAATTTTTTTTGGAGGGGCTGTGATCAATGGAATCACACAAAGACACCCGTGTACCTACCTATGTTCTCCTAGGAAGCAATGACAATGCCGAAGGATAGATTACTATTGTAAGACTTGGTGGGACAAATTTTCTTGAATGGTCTCAATCATCCAAGCTTACAATCGATGGAAGAGATAAGCTCGAATTTATTACAGGTAAGGAAGCTAAGCCAAAGCCTAAAGATCAACACTATTCCAAATGGGAGCAAGATAATTTGCTGGTTATGTCATGGCTTGTATGCTCTATGCAGCCACACATCGCCCGTAACTATATGTTCCCTTCAACAGCTAAAGATATTTGGGACAGACTAATTGCAACTTATTCTCAAGTGAAAAACACTACTAGAATTTATCAGTTGTGAAGAAAATCCTGTAATAAGCAATAGGGGGAGAAATCAGAGGCCATGCTTTTCTCTTCCTTACAATCAATTTGGGAAGAAATTGATCATCTTGAGGCTTTGGAGTGAAAAGATCCTGTTGATGCTGAACAATATAGGAAGTACATGTGAAAAAACTCGATTTTTCAATTTTCTTGTTGGGCTAAATGCTGATTATGACTTCACTAGTCAACACATCCTTAGTGCTGATATTTTGTCACTCTCCACAGCATATTCTCTTGTATAGAATGAAGAGAGTAGGAGGAATGCTATGATGCAAGTGTCTATAGGTGAGCACACCGCTCTTGTGTCCACAAAGCCTAAGTAGAGTTTTGGTAAACAGAAGAGGTATTTTGTGAATATTGTAAGAAGCCGAAGCATACCAAGAATAAATGTTGGAAACTAAATCCCCACCTAAAACCTAAGAAGTTTAAAATTGGAAAGAAAGTAAATGCTCATGTTGCTACTACAAGTCACAATTCTCAGACTCACATGCTTGAGGGAAATCCTCCTACTTTGGCATCTACTCATGACACCTCTGGTGTGATGGAAAAATTGAGAGGCATCTTACTCAATCTTGAAAAGAGCAAGTTGCTGACATCTACTGATTCAAATGCTTCTTCTAGTGCCTTTGCAAAATCAGGTGCTGCACTTGTGTGCCATGTACCACCCTCTCGCTCTTGAATAATTGACACATGAGCCAATGAGCATATGACTGGTATGCCTTCCTACTTTACCACTTATAGACTTTTTTCAAGGAAATGTATGATTACCATTATCGGTGGATCCCAGACCCCAATATCAGTTTTGGATGAACTTAAACTTACCTATAGCCTTTCTTTGAACTCTATACTCCATGTTCCACAATTGCATAGAAATCTCTTATCTGTTAGTTCTCCTACAAAGTCTCATAATTGCTCTATAACCTTCTTTCCATTTCATTGTGTCTTTCAGGACCTAAGTACAGGGAAGACAATTGGTAGTGGATGGTGAATCCGGAAGCGTGTCGTTAACCACTTCGGAACACTAGTTTTAATATTTGTAAGTTCTCTGATTCTCAAAATAACTACAAACACAGTTAGTGGTGAGAAAGGGGTCGTATCCACAAGGAAGCGAGGGAAAAATCACTACGTACTTTAATCTGGACAAAATAACATGATGGGAAGTTGAAGAAACACAAAACTTTAATTAATTAAACTAGAATCCATTAAATTAAGATTCTAACAATGTTGAAAGTGAAAAGTGCAGAGAAATAAATAAATAAATAAAAGAAACTAAATGAAAAGTCTGTAACTTGGTCAGAGGTAGTAGTCTACGGATATCTCCTTTGACCCTCGAACTTCTCGAGCTAGGCCTTCCGTCTTATTTGGCCGAATTCCAGATCTGCAGAAAAGAAATAAAGCCAAAAAATTAAACTAAATAAAAGTAAATTTGCAAGAAGGAAAAATCAGACTTGAAATTAAAGAACATAAGTTAAATCTAAAATTGAATTAAAATGGTTGGGATCCGATTCCAAAGGTGGCAATAGTGGCTTTGGCGAATTGCAAGCAAGAACCCCTCCTCTTGTCTAGGTGTTCTCCTCTTCCTCTACCCTTGAACTTTTCAAGATCAGACTTCCGTCTTACCTGGGGGCAGAATCCAACCACTTCTCTGGACCCCTTGGGTCCTTTTTATAGAGAAAGGTGGATAATACTGGGATTAGAGAAAAAGAGGGGGCGGCAACTGGGTTCTAGCAAAAATATGGGCACCCTAGGGTTTAGAATGAAGGGTTATGATGGTTCTAAGGTGATCCTAAGGCTAGGAAGAGAAGGAGAGGGTGCCCAATATTATGTAGGGCTGAGATTTGGGCGCCCAAAATTATAGTGGAGATTTGGGCGCCTAGGGCTGAAAGGTGGAGATTAAAAGGAATGGGTGGTACCCTAGAGTTAATGGCTGAGATAGAGAGTGGAATAGAGGGCTGAGATCTAGTGGCTAAAGGTTGAATGGTGAGGATTAGAAGTTAGGTGATGCCCTTGGGTTACAATGCTAGAAAGAGAGTGCCCTAGAATGAATGGTGGAGATTAGAAGGGATGGAAGGTGAGGATTTAGCAGTTAGGGGCGGCTAGGGTTTGTTAGAGATGAAAAGAATGAGTGGAGAGGCGCCCCAGAGTTTGCTAGGGAGAGGGGAGTATGCTAATATGGTAGGAGGGGCACCATTCTGGGTTTACTAGATAGGAGGCGTCCTCCTATGCTCAGTTTTTCACAAAAACATCTCCTCTCTTAGCTGGACTTCACGCCAGTTTTCCAAAAACTGCATTTCAGCAATGAAACTTCCCTAGTTTTTCACAAGATTTGCATAGAGTCCCTTAGAGGTCACAATATTGAATTTAGCTAGAAAGAGGGGGCATTTTGACTATTCTAAGGCCTAAAATACCGCTGAAATGATGCCCTTAAGGCATCAAACTACATAGTTATCAGTGGACATGAAGCTAATGGAGTTTATCTTCTTGATTAGTCTCCAATGTTAGGGTTGATGTGTCAGTTTGTGTCTTGTCATGATGAGAAACTAAGTCAATTAAAATTATGGCATCATCATCTTGGGCATGTGTCTTTTGGTTCCTTGAAGTTTTTGTTTCCTAGTTTGTTTGAGTCCTTGTCTAGTTCTGGTCTGCAATGTGAAGCCTGTCAACTATCAAAGTAATGTAGAACAACCTTTTTATGCAAGTAACAAAACAAGTAATGTTGTTTTTCATTTAATACATATTGATGTTTGGGGACCTTATCCCATTCCATGTATGGATGGCTATAAATATTTCATTCTCTTTATTGATGACTACTCGCAGTATACTTAGTTGCATTTAATGAAGAGCCGATATGAAGTTCCTTTAATTGTGAAAGACTTCTTTAGTATGGTGGAGACATAGTTTGAGAAGAAGATTAAGATTATTAGATCTGACAACGCTAAGGAGTACTTTGAGAAGCACTTAAAAACCTTCTTTGAAGCAAAATGTGTGATTCACCAGAGTTCTTTCCCTCATACTCCCCAACAAAATGGGGTATCAAAGAGGAAAAACAACCATGTTATTGAAGTTGCCAGAGGCTGTTATTCCAGATGCATGTTCCAACTCAGTTTTAGGGGGATGCTACTCAAACAACTATATATCTTATTAACAAAATTCCCTCATGGGCCTTGTATCTCTAGTCTCCTCATCAAGTTCTTTTTCTTGATGAGGATACATTCTATCTTCCTCCCATGGTTTTTGGGTGTGTTTGCTTCATCCATAAAATGTGTCATTCTAGGCTAAAATTTGATCCAAAGTCTATCAAGTATGTCTTCTTGGGATATTCTTCAGTCCAAAAGGGGTGTCGTTGTTATGACCATTGTTTTTGGAGAAAAGGTATGCATCCAAATATGTCACATTCTTTGAGTCTACTCCCTTATTCTCTGTCTCTCGTCCTTCTCTTCAGGGGAAGGATGTTAGTAAAGATTGGACTCCCTTTTGTATGCTAATTCCTACAATTGATGCTGTCAATCCTTCTCCTCCTCCTCCTCCTCCTCCTCCTTGTGGTCGTAGTAGTCCTCCTCCCATGCCTCCTCCTATTCTTTGGTCTTAGCATCAGTTGTTCGTCAAACGAAGAAAGAGGATGACTCCAGAGATTGAATGTCCATTACAATTTGACCTCCCGGACTCAGGTAATTTGGATTCTGAACATCTTCCTATTTCGGATGCCTGTGTTGAATCTATTATTGAGCCTCCTCTTGTAGATTCTGACCTTAACCTTCCTATTGCAATTCATTAAGCAAGACAGGCATGTGCTAAGTATCCTATCTCAAACTATGTCTCTTATGATACTTTGTCACCCTCTTATTGTGCCTATATCTCTTCTATTGCTTCTGTTTTTATCCCTCATAATGTTATCGAGGCAGTGCAGTTCCCTCATTGGAAGGATGCTATGAACCAGGAAATGGAGGCACTCAAAAAAAAAAAAAAAAAGACATGGGAAATTGTCTCTTCCAGAAGGCAAAAATCCTGTTAGATGAAAGTGGGTTTACATGGTGAAGTATAAAGCTGATGGCTCAATTAAAAGGTATGAAACTCGACTTGTGGTAAAAGGGTACTGATAAGCCTATATCTGTACATATTTTCATACCTCTAACTTGATGATTTTGGATAATAATGTTTTTAGAATTACCATGGTATTGCACTAATTATGATGAAATTATCTTGCAAGATGATTTGGATCTTAATTGTGCAATTTTAAGGAGTTCGATTTAATTGATCAAGATAATCATAGAGGAAGGACCATGCAGCAATGATGCTCCATGATGTAGCCATGAAGGAGAGAATCCATTGAAATCGGATTTGATATGTATGCAAAAAAATTGGGAAATTTCTTATTTTGATATAGTTCCCGTATTTTGGGCATAATTTTCTTCCTACAACTCGGATTGAGGTGATTCAAACGGATAATTAAAGATAAGAAAAAGGGCTACAACTCTTGTGTTTATCATTCAACCTAATCCCTCCGCCAACCTAGTGCAATTCGAGCTACAAGTTTCGGGTCTGGTAGTTGGCAGTGCAGAAGAGATAGGAATTCAACTGAGATAAAGACTAAAAAACCTAATTTGTATTGAATTAGGAGTCTGCATTGAGAAGCAATTGATGGGGAGGCTACACTATAAAAAGGGCCATAGACTCAAGGCAAAGGAGCACATCCTTAGAGAGAATTCAGTAGAGAAGAGAAGAGGAAGCAATCTTAGCACATCAGAAGAGAAGAGGAAGCAATTTTAGCATGCCAGAGAAGGAAAGGAAGAGTTCGAATTCAAGAGGGAGAAAGGCTTAGTTGCTGCACTTGTCTTCTACCTTCAAAGGCTAAAGTTTTCTTGTTACTCTATTCATTCTTCGATGTGTTCTTGCTGTGTTTCCTCTTTAATTTTCTTGAGTATGTTGAATTTAATGATGTCTAGCTAAATTCTCTTAGCTAGGGTTTAGATTGATTTTGATCTTAAGATTATATAGTTATTTGTTTAATTCAATTCAAGACCATTATTATTTGCATGAGAAATTTTTATTGCTATGCTTAATGCTTTAAAAGAATTAGTCAATATTTTAATGATTTGATGATTCATGCATGACTGACCAAAGTATTATTATGAATTAGATCCCTAGGCAATAAAAATCGCACGATAGACTATAATATTGAAAGATGATTAGCTCATGTGTGAGAATCAAGAAAGCTCAGTGAGTCAAATCCCCTTCTACGATTAGAGGTTTCCAAAGAAATTAATGCTTATTTTTCCTTTTGACAATCACTTAGAAATTTGATGGTAGAATTGGATTAATAAAGGATTAATATGACTTGAGAAAGCTTATTAACTAATTTAGGAAAATCCACCATCACATGCAAATAACTTTAATATACCTTAGGGTAATTTCGGTCTTGAGTTGGATTAAATAGGTAATTATGTAACCTTGATTTAATGAAATCTAAACCCTAACTGCATTCATCCATCAATTCAGCTTTTATTAAGTTCTTGGATTTGCATTAATTCTTTTAGTTTTTATTCATTCAATTTATTCATGAGTTCAACTTGCGTTAGTTTAAAATGATTTGGTACTGTGATCTAGTATCTATGGGATCGACACTTTTCTCATCATTATACGCACATTTGACTAAGTTACACTTACCTGAATTAATTGTGTATAAATCACACAACAAGTTTTTGGCGTCGTTGCTGGGGACTAGTTTATTGCATATCAAAACTACCTGAATTAGCCTTAGATTGAACATCTATTAGTTTTATTTTCGGATTTAAAATTTTCCATTTCAATTTTTGTTGGGTTCAGCCTTATAAAATTTTTTAGGAAATTTTTAATTTTTTCTCTTTCTTTTTCTTTTCTTTGAAGGTTCCTAGTGCATGACACGCACTAGTGGTGGAAAATTAATACCCTTGATCAAGAAATCGAAAGGACATTGAAAAAGCGAACGAGGGAGAGAAAGAACAAGATGACTCAAGACCAAAATAATCCAAGGACATTGATCTCCTACGCTATACCTACTCTGAATGGTACTACATCAAGCATTAGGAGGCCGAATGTGCAAGCAAACAATTTTGAGATCAAGCCTTCAATTATTCAGATGATCCAGATGAGTGTGCAATTTTCTGGCCCCAATTATGATTCTAACTCTCATATTGCTAATTTTCTTGAAATATGTGATACTTTTAAGCATAATGGAGTTAGTGATGATGCCATTAGACTTAGGTTATTTCCTTTCTCCTTAAGGGACAAAGCAAAAGATTGGCTTAATTCTCTTCCTACAGGTTCGATTACTACATGGGATGACTTGGCACAAAAGTTTTTATTTAAGTATTTTCCACCTGCTAAAACGGCTAAATTAAGGAATGACATAACAACTTTTTCTCAATTTGATAATGAAACCTTATATGAGTCGTTGGAGAGATTTAAGGAATTGCTTAGGAAGTGTCCTCACCATGGTCTACCTGTTTGGATGCAAGTGCAAACTTTTTATAGTGGCATTAATCAATCTAATCGTTCAATGTTAGATGTAGCTACAGGTGGTACCCTTATGAGAAAAACACCCGAAGAAGCATATGAACTTTTGGAGGATATGGCAACCAATAGCTATCAATGGGGCAATGAGAGAGCAAATAAAAAGGGAGTTGGAATTTATAATGTTGATTCTATCACTGCTTTATTGGCTCAACTTGCTGCATTAAATAAGAAATTGGAAAGTTTGGGGGTTTCAGCTATGAATGTTTCTTCTGTAAAGTTTGTGGACAAGGGGGACACGCTAGTGTAGACTATCAAGTAGGAAATCCATTTTTTTCTTCTTCTGAACAAGCGAATTTTGTTTCTTATGGTGGCAACAGGTCCAATTTCAATCCCTACTCCAATACTTACAATCCAGGATGGAGAAGCCATCCAAATTTTTCTTGGAGTAATAACCAACAAAGAGTACCTCCTAGCTTTCAGCAGCAACAACAACAAAATTCACAAGAGAAGAAGCCAAATTTAGAGGATATGATGGCAAAATTTATCAACAGTACGGAGGCAAGAATTCAAGGGATAGAAACTCAAATTGGACAACTTTCTTAAGCAATTTCAGAAAGGCCACAATGAGGATTACCTAGCAATACCGAGAAGAATCCCAGGGAACAAGTAAAGGCCATCACTCTGCGAAGTGGAAAAGTACTTAGAAAAGAAGAAAAAGATGATGAGCAGGTAAAAGAGGAACAAAGCCAAAACCTTGAAGCCAAAGAAGGAGACCATGAGTCATCAATGGAGAAAAAGGGAAGTTCTACTCTTAATTTAAAATCCTACAAACCTCCTCTTCATTTTCCTAAAATATTTCTTAAGGCTAACTTGGATAAGCAATTTGCTAAATTTCTAGAGGTGTTTCAAAAGTTGCATATTAACATTCTTCTTCTTGATGCTATTTCTCAGATGCCAAGTTATGCCAAATTTTTGAAGGAAATAATTTCAAACAAAAGAAAGTTGGAGGAGTTTGAGATGGTAAAACTTAATGAGGAATACTCAACAATCCTACAAAATAAATTACCTCCAAAACTCAAGGATCCAAGGAGCTTCTCTATTCCGTGCACCATTGGCGAAATTAATTTTGATAAGGCTTTATGTGATTTTGGTGCAAGCATTAATTTGATGCATTTTTCTGTCTTCAGGAAGCTTGGGTTGAAGGAGCCAACACCTACCACTGTTTCTCTACAATTGACTGACAGAAGTATCAAATATCCAAGGGGAGTAGTGGAAGATGTTTTGGTAAAAGTAGATAAATTTATTTTTCTTGTTGACTTCATCGTTTTGGACATGGAAGAAGATTATGATATGCCCCTAATTTTAGGGAGACCTTTTCTTGCCACAGAAAGAGCTTTAATTGATGTCCAACAAGGAAAACTTAGCCTTAGGATTAATGATGAGGAAGTTATTTTTAATGTGTTTAAGGCTATGAAACATTCTAATAATGAAAAAGAAGTCTTAATGAAATATTGTATTGATGATTTGGTAGAAATAAAATTTCATGCATTTAGGTTAGATGATCCTATAGAAAATTGCATTGCTAACTCTTTTAATGTGAAGGAACAAATTTTAGATGAGAGGCATAAGGAGTCCGTAGGCTATTTGGGAGAAAAGCAAAGGGGATTCGTGACAAAAAGAGAAATTTTTGCCTTTGGATATTTCTTCCTCTTCTTCAAAAGCCAAGCCATCAATCGAGAAGCCTCCTACTCTTGAACTTAAACCTCTTCCTTCGCATTTAAAATATGTTTATTTAGGGAATTCATCTACCTTACTTGTGATTATTTCTTCTTACTTGACAGGTCTTGAAGAAGAAAAGTTGATAAGGGTGCTTAGGGAACACAAAGGGGTAATTGGATGGAGCATTGGTGACATTCAAGGAATAAGTCCATCAGTTTGCATGCACAAAATCATGATGGAAGAAGGATTCAAGCCTATGGTGCAGCCCCAAAGGAGGTTAAATCCTAATATGAAATAGGTAGTAAAGAAAAAAGTGATAAAATGGCTTGATTTAGGTATTATCTTTCCTATCTCTGATTCTTCTTGGGTAAGTCCATGCAAGTTGTGCCAAAAAAGGGTGGGGCCACTGTAATCGAAAAATGAAAATAATGAATTAATCCCTACAGGACAGTAACAGGTTGGAGGGTATGTATCGACTATAGGAAATTAAATGATGCTACTAGAAAAGATCATTTCCCCCTTCCCTTTGTTGATCAAACGATTGAAAAACTTCCTGGTCAGGAATTTTATTGTTTTCTTGATAGTTATTATGGTTATCACCAAATTCCTATTGCTCCTGATGATTAAGAGAAAACTACCTTTACATGCCCCAATAGAACATTTGCATTTAGGAGAATGCCTTTTGATTTATGCAATGCCCTTACTACTTTTCAAAGATGCATAATGTCTCTATTTTTGGATTTCATTGATGATTTTATGGAGATATTTATGGATGACTTCTCTATTTTTGGATCTTCATTTGATGCATGCTTGCATAGTTTGTCTTTGGTGCTTAAAAGATGTGAGGAATCTAATCTTGTTCTTAATTGGGAAAAATGTCATTTTATGGTTAAGGAAGGAATTGTTTTAGGCTACAAAGTATATTTTAAAGGTATTGAAGTGGATAGAGCTAAAATTGAATTAATTGAAAAACTTCCCCCTCCAAAATCGTTGAACAAAGTTAAAGGTTTTTGGGACATGCAAGTTTTTATAAAAGGTTCATTAAGGACTTTTCTAAAATTGCCAGGCCTCTAACTAATCTTTTAGTGAAGGACACACCGTTTGTGGTTGATAGTGCTTGTTTGCATGCATTTAATTGTTTAAAAGAGAAATTGATCCAAGCTCCCATAGTTTCGGCTCCTATTTGGAATTTGCCTTTTGAGATCATGTGTGATGCAAGTGATGATACTTTAGGTGCAGTTTTAGGACAAAGAATAGATAGGAAATTTCATACCATTTATTATACAAGTAGAACCATGAATGAGGCACAAAGAAATTATATAACAACTTAAAAGGAACTACTTGCTGTAAAATTTGCTATTGAAAAATTTAGACCTTATTTGATCTTGTCTAAAGTGATTGTCTATACTAACCATTCTGCATTGAAATATTTACTTGCTAAAAAAGATGCAAAACCTAGGTTGATAAGATGGATTTTATTGTTGCAAGAATTTGACCTAGAAATCAAAGACAAGAAAGGCATCGAAAACATGGTAGCTGATCACTTGTCTAGATTGGATGAAGAGTATGTGGAGAGCATGGATGAACACCCTTTGCATGATGAATTTCCTGATGAGAAATTATGTTTTGTGCATGATAATGATGAACTGTGGTATGCTGATTTTGCTAATTTTCTTGTAGGTGACGAATTGCCCCTAACATTTCTTTTCATCAAAAGAAGAAAATTTTATCTGATGTAAGGCTCTATCTTTGGGAGGAACCATATATATACAAGATTTGTGCTGATGGCATGGTGAGAAGATGCATACCAAAGGAAGAAGTGCGGAGTATACTTAGTTTTTGTCTTGACAAAGAAGCTGGTGGACACCATGGACCATCCAAGATGGCGGCGAAGGTTTTACAAAGTGGAATTTATTGGCCTACATTATTCAAGGATGCTTATGCCTATGTAACTTCTTGTGATCGATGCCAACGAACAGGTAATATATCAAGGAAAAATGAGATGCCCCTAAACAACATTCTTATTTGTGATATTTTTTATGTTTGGGCCATTGATTTCGTGGGTCATTTTCCAAAATCCTTCAAAAATTAGTATATACTTGTTGTTATTGATTATGTGAGTAAATGGGTGGAAGCAATTGCATGTCCCATTAATGATGTTAAGGTTGTAATCAAATTCTTGAAAAAAAATATTTTTACTAGATTTGGTACACCAAGGGCTATCATTAGTGATGGAGGTAAACACTTTTGTAATAAACAGTTTGATAATTTATTAATTAAAAAAGGTGTTACCCATAAGATTGCTACCCCCTATCATCCCCAAACTAGTGGATAAGTAGAAATTTCAAATAGGGAATTGAAAGGTATTTTGGAAAAGACTGTGAGCTTATCTAGGAAGGATTGGTCAATGAAATTGAATGATGCACTTTGGGCCTATAGGACAGCTTTCAAAACATCCTTTGGAATGTCTCCTTATAGGTTGGTGTTTGGTAAGGCGTGTCACCTCCCTGTTGAATTAGAGCATAAAGCATATTGGGCAATGAAACTGCTTAACTTTGATTTGCAAGTTGCAGGTGAACAAAGAAAGATGCAATTGAATGAACTTGAAGAATGGTGGCACCAAGCTTATGAGAATTCTAGAATTTATAAAGAAAGAACCAAGGCATGGTATGATGCAAACATTAAAAAGAAATAGTTTACAGTTGGAGACAAGATTATTCTTTATAATTCTAGATTGAAGTTTTTTCCCAGCAAACTAAAGTTAAGATGGAGTGGTTCATACATAGTAACTAGAGTTTTTTCTCATGGTGCAATTAAAGTATCTAATGAAATTAAGGAGACTTTCAAAGTCAATGGGCAAAGATTGAAGCCTTACATACCATTCACTTGAAGGATCCATGAAAATGGAAACAGAGTCAAGCTAACGACTATAACTTAGAACTATATTTTTCATTTATGCACTTTAGGATTTCTAATTGTTTCATGTTTCGTTATTTCCTTTTAAGTTTTGTTTTAATTTTTACTTTCTCTTGTTATTGTTGTTTCCTTCTTCTCTTTTGATTGATGAAAGGTAGGTTGCAATTTTGGAGTCTATGGACAGGAAATTTCAGCATAGCATGTATAGTTGAAACCAAGACAAACTCAAAAGGAAGTTTATTTCCCTTCTTTTTGCCCTTTAATTTATTTAACATTGAGGACAATGTTAATGCAAATTTTTTGAAAATTTTTGTGAACCCGAGAGCATGGTATGATTACACCAATTTTTTTTATTTTTTATTTTTTTTGTTTTTTGAAATATGCTTTAGCTTAAGTTTGTGATTGCTAAATTTTTCTTGATGACTAAAAGCCTATGATAAATTCTTGATTGAAATCGAATATGACTTAGAAAAGAAAGATAAATTCTAATCCTAAGGATTGATTCATTCTCGTATTAATTCTATTGTGTCATGAAAGTTGAAATTCTTGAGCACATTATGCTATGATATTGTGAATTGTGTGCAACTTGGTGAATGATTATGTGAGCTATATGGAACAATATGATTATTATGTGATATTCGAGAACTTGTTTGATTAGCCTTTGAGGCAAAATCCTAAACAACTTATTACTTTGGAGATGATTTAGGCCATCTTTAGATCGTTTGAGCATTTTCAAGCTAACCTCGACATATTTCAATCCTTAGTTACCCTTTTGAGCATTTTCAAAAGAATGGCATATGCAAAGCATATGATTAGCCACCATTTAAATTATTTTCTTTAACACTCATTGTACTTAATCTGTCAAACCCGAAAAACCATTTAAATTATTCTTTCTTTGTTAGCCTCTACCTAGGCCTCACACTACAAGCTTAATAAAGACCTATTGATCTAAAGTTTTATGATTGTCTACATTAGTGGAGGACTATGAAGAGGAAGCCTATGGAATATCCAAAAATTTCAAAGATCCATTGGTTTGCAAAATTTGAGCTAAGAAGCATGCATGACACTCGAAAATTGGCAAAACACACACACACACTTCAATTTTTATGATGAGATTTTGTTAGCATAAGATTCATGATAATTCTTGGATGGTATTTTGAATACTTTCTAAGTTATATACCTTTTACAATCTTTGAGGCATATACTTTGGGAAATCAAGATAAGCAAAGCATGATCAATTCATGAGCTTAAGTATGATTTTATTCATATTTTGATCGAGGACGATCGAAAGCTAAGTTTGGGGGTATTTGATAAGCTTATATCTGTACACATTTTCATACCTCTAACTTGATGATTTTGGGTAATAATATTTTTGGAATTAGCATGGTATTGCACTAATTATGATGAAATTGTCTTGCAAGATGATTTGGAGCTTAATTGTGCAATTTTAAGGAGGAGTTCGATTTAATTGATCAAGATAATCATACAGGAAGGACCATGCAGCAATGATGCTCCATGATGTAGCCATGAAGGAGAGAATCCATTGAAAATGGATTTGATATGTATGCACAAAAATCTATTGAAATCGGATTTAATGAAATCTAAACCTTAGCTGCATCCATCCATCAATTTAGCTTTTATTAAGTTCTTGGATTTGCATTAATTCTTTTAGTTTTTATTCATTCAATTGATTTCCAAATTCAACTTAGGTTAGTTTAAAATTGATTTGGTACTATGATCTAGTCTCTATGGGATCGACACTTTTCTCATCATTATACACACATTTGATTAAGGTACACTTGCCTGAATTAATTATGCATAAATCACACAACAGGTACACCTAGTCTTATGGCATTGATTACTAGGAAACATTTATGCCAATAGCCAAGATGAATTCAATCTGAGTTATCATATCTCTTGCTGCCCACTATTCTTGGCCCTTGTATCAAATGGATATTAAGAATTCCTTCCTTAATGGAGACTTTCAAGAAGAAGTTTACATAGAGCTTCCTCTAGGAGTGAGCATCCCTGGGAGTGAAGGAAAGGTTTGTCGTTTGAAGAAAGCCCTTTATGGCCTTAAACTGTCCCCTCGAGCTTGGTTTCACAGATTTAGGAAAGTTGTCTTAAAACTTGGCTTATCGCAATCACAAGTTGACCATAACCTATTTATTAGGAGAGCTAAAGGAAAAATAACTATGTTGATAGTATAGGTCGATGATATTGTTATCACAAGGGATGATATCTCTGGGATTGCTAAATTGAGGTCTTTCCTCGCAACTGAATTCGAAATTAAGGATCTCAGAAATCTCTAGTATTTCCTAGGGGATGAAATGGCAAGGTCAAAGAGGGGCATTTATATTTCTTAGAGGAAATATGTCCTTGATTTGCTTCAAGAGGTAGGAATATTGGATTGTAAACCGGATGAAACTCCAATTGATCCCAATCATAAGCTACGAGTTGGTGATGGAGATGTTCTTCCTGACAAAGGTGTGTATTAGAGACTTGTTAGTTGCCTTCTCTACTTGTGTCTGACTAGACCAGATATATCATATGCTATAAGTGTGGTCTGCCAATACATGCACAAGCCTAGATCATCTCATATGCAAGCAGTGAATATAATACTTGCCTATTTGAAGGGATGTCTTGGAAAGGGGATATTGTATTCTAATCATGGGAATATGAAGGTAGAGGACTATTCTGATGCTGACTGTCAGGTTCTATTGATAATAGGCGGTCTATTTCTGGCTATTGTACATTGGTGGGTGGTAATGTTATATCTTGGAGAAGTAAGAAGCAATTAGTTGTGGTTTGATCCAGTATAGAGGCAGAGTACAGAGCTATGGCACATGGAGTCTCAGAATTGTTGCGGTTAAAGAACTTGTTGATAGAAATTGGAGTGCAAATTGATAATCCAATGATATTATATTGTGACAATCAAGCTGCCATAAACATAGCCCACAACCCTGGTCAACATGATCATATAGAGCATATTGAGGTTGATCGACATTTCATTAGAGAAAGAGTTGCCAATGGAGAGATTTGTCTACCTTTTGTGAGGACTGAAGACCAGTTGGCTGATTTTCTTACTAAAAGTGTTCCAAAATCAAAGCTCGACAATAATTTGAACAAGCTGGGCATGATAAATATCTATGCTCAGCTTGAGGGGGAGTGTTAAGAGTGTAGGGGCATTTCTATCATTTTGTGTTTTTTTTTTTTTTTGTATTTGGGACCTATGTAATTTTGCTTATGAAGAGGAAATGAAAAGTCTCTTGGTGTGAACAGTGCCACACCAAGCATTCTCAACACTTTCTTTCTTTCTTTCTTCTTCTTTTCTTCTCTCTTCAACATCTCTAAGAATGGCCTATACCAATTCATTGGTGTCATTTGGTAAGTCTTTTTTGAAAGATCTTCTAGTAGATCTAACAGCCAAAAGACGGTGTGAGCTTTTGCATTAAGATCTTAGTAGTCTAAAGACCATTTAATTAAAGCGCATCTTCCTGTGTATCTTTCTGCATAAAGACACGATGAAAAAAGTTGAAAAGCTCCATTTAGAGCATCTTGAAAATAGTCTAAATTGGGTTTCACATGTTTTTTCGAGGTAGCATTTTTTGGCGGTTAGATCTTCCCCAACCAAATGGAAAAAGACCAAAACACGGGCTATTGGGCTTCTAAATAGCCAACAGCCCTTGTCGAAAGATGCGCCAAATGAGGCCTTAGGCGATTGTCCCTTGATAAATCTTAGCCTATTATTATATAAATGCTGATGTTTATGGGTCTCTACCCCACAACATAGATAAACACCAGATGAGTGTAGAGAAGATGAGAGAATGTTTAAATATTCTGAAAAATATGAGGATGGATATAAGCATGTGATCAATTTTATTCATGTTACAATCTTAGGGTCTGTTAGTCTGTGAACTTGCTTCAATTTGGAATAAGAATAAGAAAAAAAAAAACCATAGATCAACACCAGATGAGTGCAGAGAAGATGACCGGATTAATTCATGTTACAATCCCTCATTTGAGTGTATGTCCATTTCCTCTCTGATTCAAATTCCTATTACGATTCCTGTCTGAATCAAACAAAATGTGAGAATAAACCACTCTGATTAATTCCAATTTCAATGGATTTTAATTCCAATTCCAACTGTTAACCAAATGGATCCTTAAACACTATTTGGTAATATGTTTTTTCTACGATGAATTCCAATTCAGAGTTCTTTCTTTTCCACTCTTTTACGCCCTTTCCTCATTCGATCAAAACTTAAAATCAAAACAAATACAATAAGCACAGAATTGAAGGAGAAAGATGCATCGGCTTGTCAAACATAACTAAATTCAACCAGAATTACAACTCGTGGAAGTGTAGTTGTGTTTATTCTCCTCTATGCAAATTAAAACAACGACGTTTATTCTTTCCCGTCTTCACCATGCCAGTCCCAGGGAGTGTCTGTAAATGCACCAAATCAGCAATATTATAATGAGAAATAACGTAAGGCTATGTCTGGTTTGATAGAGAAAATGATAGAGAAACTAGAGCTGTGAATGGATTGGGTCTGGTTTGGGACAGGATGTAACAGTCCCGATTGTTAACCGGTTCCACAAGGTAGATCCAGAACCAGAATAACCAATTATTAATCAGGATAATCAGGTCTGACCTGATCAGGCCCGATTATTTTTGATAAGAACCTTAATAAAAATAATATTAAAACTATTTATATGTTGACAAAATAAGTATTAATTTTTAACGAAAATTATCTTATATACGGTCTATGAAAATAACTATAAAATCAGTTCAGAACCGGTCCCAACCCAATTATTCATCGGGACAAAACCACAGAACCAGAACCAACATAACCGGTTTGATCGGTCCATTTCTATCGGGGTAGCCTAAACCCATTGACAATCCTAGGAGAAACAGAAATCTGAGGGATATCTATCAAACCAAATACAGCCTAAAATATGTAGAAAAGAACAACAGCAAGCAAAAGATGTGTATATTACAAAGTGCAGCTTGATCCCATTGTAGATCACAGCGGTTTAGGGCGTAGAGAATGCATCCAATAACTAGTTGATCGAAGTGGTTTCTAGTTCCATAATCTCTGCAATATATATATCTTACAGTGAAGCACGTATGTTCCATTACACACTGCGGCAGACAACTTTCCCACTTGGGCCATTTTATGAGGTCGCTTGCTGCGTCGACCTCCACATGGCCAAGCAGCAGCAGAGCCAACATTATCATGGCCACCACCCTTGTTGAACTAACACCCATCTCGTCTTCTTCTTCTTCTTCTTCTTCTTCTTCGTCTTCTTCTTCTCCTCCCTTCTTTCTTCTGCTTTTGCTTTCGTAAGCAGTCCTGATCGCCGGTGGCCAGTTAGCCTTTGCTTATATTTGTGTCTGTGTGTGTGTGTGAATGTGAACCGTTTCAATAGTAGTGATAATTTATTGAATGTAATTTATGTTGGGTCAGTTTCTCTCTTAACAGGTTTCAAGAAATAAATCTGGCTTGAGTAATTTGCTATTACTTCTACTTAATAGACAAGTTAAAGGGCTAGATTTAATGTTGTTAATTGCTTTTTTTTGTGGTTTAGTCCATCCATATCGACATTTTTCTATTCTCCCTTAAAAAAGCCGTACTAAAGATATACGAGCTTCTTCTTGACGGTTGAGACAAGTTCATCACATATGCACCATTTGTCTGGAGAGTTGTATCAATTTTTCTGGGCCCTTCGTCTGTTGGGCTGTGTTTTGTTCGGTAGAAAAAAGAGACACAGAAGGATCTTTTAGACAGTAATTGGAAGGGGGCTTTCCAAAACTTGACTTCTATTTTTAATGGATTATTCATTACAAAAACATAAATTCTGAATTCAATGAATATCTTGTTCTCCTGAATTAGAAGAATAGAAAATTGGTTGGCTGAAAATCTGAGCACATCATGGGTAATGAGGAAGATTTAATGTTTTCATCAGATACTGAAGTTGTTGTTTTTTTTGATTTATTGCATTTTTATTCATCCCTTTTACCATTTCCTTATTTTCCTTAAAATTTTATTTTTTGAATGATGAAACTACTAAAGCAGAGAGTCATCCATTCCAGCATTTGATAGCTATTTTTATTCATGTCCCTATACCATTTTTCTTCAAAATTTAATAGCTATTGTGAGTGTTCATTGTAAACTTATTATCATGGTTAAAGGAGATGACCAGAAATTGGATAGATATGTGAGAGTACAAGATATCCATGGTAGCTTTGACTTATTTTCTCTAGTGCATAGATGCCTTGGGTAGAACCATGGTGACTGCAACATGAGACTGTCAATGCACTCAACCTCTTAAGTGAATTTTTTCTAGTGCAGATAGCTCTTAGTACATTTTTCAATAACATTTAATGGGAGATTTTCTCTAACATCCCCTATAGCTTTGATTGTTTCCTTTTCCTTGTGTTATTCTACTCTGGTTTGACCAGGCCCAAACTAAAGATCCCAAAACCATCTTATGTATTCAGATAACACCACAATAAGAGACTAATCTTATTAGTTAATTAATCAAATGGTGTGCCTAGAAGCTACCCCAAAAAATTATTTGCATAAAGCTGACTTCTAGGTGGGAAGGTTTTTGAGTTGTGAGGTTGTTTTTGGGGGAGTAGAGTTTGGTTTGAAGTCATTTTAATGTCTAAATTTCTTAGTTTGCCTAGCAGTGAAGCATAAGCTAACATGCTTATCCTAGCACTTGGCTTGGGCCTAACATTTTACATCTAGACAAGCCCATGAAAGTCCTTCTGGGCTGGTAATTGGGCTTAAGAGTTTTTATGCAAAATGCCATTGGTGGAAGCTTTAAGGTAAACCTAGGCCAAGGCTTGGCTTGTTTACAAACCTATAAATGGTACAACATACCGTTCTTTTTATAATTTGGCAAAAAATCACTAAATTTCAATTTTACCAATGGAGCTAAACCTTCTGTATTGCCTTGATCTCAATCTTATTACAACATTCTTATTACAATTCCTAATAGAAAGCTTATCTTCGACCATTATATAACATTCTTACAATATAAAAGAAAAAACTTATCTTTGACTACTTTTCTTTTGTACAGGGAAACAAGGTATTAAGATCTCATATGGGTACAAAAATATGATTTTGGAGTGAATGTATTTTGTAAGGTACAAGTAGTTAATAATAATAACAAGGAATTGAAGGGAAAAGAGATCCATCATATGGATGACCGAACCATAGGGTGGCTAGGCGAAATTTCAAAAATTTCTTTTTTCCCTTCCGGGAATCGTATTCCCAGTTTTAGAAAAACTGCATTTTTCAATGATCGTTCTTGAGATAAACTGGACCAAATTTGAAACCAAAAGAATGGGAGAGCAATACCTGATACGGAATCCACAGGTGTAGATCCAAACGTAGGTGTTCATGCCCAAAGAGGGTACAAAAACCCAAGTCCATTGAAGAAAGCGCAACTTGAGATGAAGCAGGTTCAGCAATGCAGTCCTTTAAAAAGAACTACAATCCTTCAGCAAGGATCAAGAAAGGAGTGTGAACACGAAAACAGATCTGATTTTCTAGCAAAATCAGAGGTAGAGAACTGATCTCTATCAGTCCAAGAAACTGGAAATCAAATTAGGGTTGGGTGGCAAGAACAGAGGGAAAGAACTGAATGCAGAAAGGTGAGGACTAAAGCAGTTTGCCCCCTCTATTTATAAGTCTTAAAGATTAGAACTCCTAATCCTATTAGGAGTCTTCGATCCAAATCTTTATTTGGATCTGAACTCTTAAGTGGATAAGACTTATCCTCTTATCCTCTTCTTGATCCAAACCCATATCCATACCCAAATTCGCCCAAGTCACATGACTGCTTAAGCTGTCATGTGACTTCTTAATTAATCCAGTTAATTATGGGATTTAGGCCCATTAATCTTGCAGGCTCACTTCCCCTTTTAATTGCTGGCTAACTTGGCTCTCTTTTTATGGATTGAGACCCTAAAATTGATCTCACAAAAGCCATATAGGTTCAGCCTAGCCATTGTTACAAGGCCTGGCTGAATTCACTATTGAACATAGTGAATCCCTAAGTCTAGCCACCTTATGAAGGCCCAAGGACTATGGTCTTATGTGAGATTAGCCCATTAGGTATAAAAGCCCTAAATGGTCTTACACTTAACCTCTCAGCCCTTAATGATCAATCACTGCCCAACAAGAGATGACCTCTTCCTTGGTTGCAAGGTATAGTGTTGCACTCTCTACTCGAATGGATCCCGGGAACTAAAACCTTTTGTAAACCTTTTTCATAAAACATAATATATATTTTCATATAAATGTATTTTGCAAAAACAAATCTCAAACATGATTGAAATTGACTGCTGGCAGTTTTGGATTTCATCAGAAAGAGTGCAGTCCCCAATCATTCACTTTGTCCAACAAAGGGGCTGATCTTGTCACTATGATCATCCGCTCGAGTGAATTCTTAGACGACCCCAACATACCCAGATTTTGACCCCCGCTCAAGATCTCACTAATTGGCATATCAAAGACAATCCAATCCAATACCTAGTGCAATACTATAATCGAGTCTAGGGGTTAGGTGTAACTTTCTAGTTTTTCCCACTAGTCTCCAAAGTCTAGGGCATAACTGAAAAATGGTTCGGGTTTAGTGTTTCAAGTAAACACACACTACATGTGCTTCGGGTCTCACCCTGGCAACTGAGACAGGCTATCCCAACTGACTTGGCAGCACATTAGTGTTAGTCTTGGCAGAATAAACCTCCCTAGGTCTATCCAATGGCTAAGAACATTCTAATCTAACACGAGTTTCATAAGTGTCCAGTTTAAGGGTAATTACATAGAAAAATACCAAATATAACATGAATCAATTATGTACTGTTATTCATTTACAATAAATGTCTGATGTACATCTATCTAATTGGAGCTAAGGGCATACATTGTCTAATAGCTCCCACTTGCACTTAGGTTCAATGGGGTACAAGCCAGAGTGCTATATTGTTCACATGTTTCTCAAACACTTTTTGTGTCAATGGGTCTGCTACATTTTCCGTTGATGCTACCTTCTGAATCTAAATGTCCCCTCTACCAACAATCTCCCATAGTACATGGTACTTCTTCTCAATGTGCTTTGACTGCGACTGGGCTCTTGGCTCCTTAGCCTAAGCAATGGCTCCAGCGTTGTTACACAACCGTGGAATGGGTGATGTGTTGGGTGGAACTATTCCTAATTCGTGAAGGAACTTCTTCATCCAAACCTCTTGCTTGGCAGCTTCACTTGCGGCAATGTATTCGGCCTCAGTCGTGGAATCTACTATGGACCCTTGTTTGCTACTTTTCTAGCTGTACAGCACCCCATCATAAATATGTAACCAGATGTAGACTTTCTATCCTCTTGGTCTGACTAGAAGTTGGCATCGGTATACCCTAGGATCTGTAGTGAACTACCACCGAATACCAGACAAAACTCTTTTACCCTTCGAAGGTATTTGAGTATGTTCTTCATAGTTGTCCAATGCTCCTGTCTTGGGTTTGATTAGTATCTACTTACCATACTTACAGCCTGAGCAATGTCTGGCCAAGTTCACAACATGGCATACATGATGCTCCCTACGGCTGAGGCATAAAGAATCTCTCTCATGCCCTCAATCTCCATGGGAGTTTTGGGAGACATACCTTTAGAGAGAGTGACTCCGTGTTTGAAAGGGACAAATCCCTTCTTGGAGTTCTCCATGCTGTATCTTTTGACAATCTTGTCAATGTAAGTGGACTGTGATAATCCTATTATCCTTTTCGATCTATTTTTATAGAGTAGAAGTCCCAAGATATAGGAGGATTCTCCAAGATCTATCATGGAGAATTGCTATAAAGTCCATACCTTCACCATAATCAACATTCCTACATCATTCCTAATGAGTAGAATGTTATCTACATACAGAACAAAAAACGTAATCTTATCTCCCACTACTTTTCTGTAAACATAGGGCTCATTCGGATTCTGCTCAAAGTCAAATTGTTTGATGATAGAGTCAAATCGGATGTTCCAACTTCTAAAAGCTTGCTTAGGTCCATAGATGGATTGGTAAATTTTACGCACCATGTGTTCCTAACCCGCAACAATGAAACCTTGTGGTTGTTGCATATAGATATCTTTAGTAAGATATCCATTCAAGAACACGATTTTGACATCTATTTTCCAAATCTCATAGTCATAGTGTGCTACTACAACTAGCAAGATCCATATGGATTTAAGCATGGCCACTGGCAAAAAGGTTTCCTCATAATCGATTCCCTCTTTTTGAGTGTACCCCTTCGCTACAAGACTAGCTTTATAGGTCTCAATCTTCCCATCAGCACCCTTCTTCCTCTTGTAGATCCATTTGCAACCAATTGCTTTCACCTAGGGGGTGGGTCTACGACAGTCTAGACCTTGTTGGTTTCCATTGAGTCCATCTTGGCTCTCATGGCATCTACCCACTTCAAGGAATCTATGACCAACATAGCTTCAATATAAGTCAGGGGATCTTCCTCACTAAACGTGGCTTCCATCAAATAACTTTCTTGATCATAGCCGTAATTAACTGGAGGTCTAGAAGCCCGGGTAGATCTTCTAGGTTGGGTGTTATCTGGAATTTGTGGGACATCTCCCACTACTTCTGGGCTCTCCTCATCAAGAACAATTTCCTGACGATGATTGTCCAGAACGTAATCCTCTTCCAAGAAGTAGGCATTTTGACTACAAAACACCTTTTGCTCTCTTGGATCATAGGTAGTTCTGAGTATCCCCTAAAGGATATAGGTAGTTCTGAGTATCCCCAGTTCAACACGTATATTGCAGTTTCCAATGTGTATCCCCAAAAGGATATAGGTAGTTCTAAGTGGACGAGAAGTGAATGGACCATATCTAATAGAGTCTGATTTCTCCTCTCTGACACACCATTTAATTGTGGTGTAGCAAGAGACAATTGTGATACAATCCCATTGTCCTTTAAGTAGTCTTTGAATTTGTCGGAGAGATATTCACCTCCTCGATCTGATCGAAGGGCTTTGATTTGTCTCCCCAATTGTTTCTTGACCTCTTGTTTGAACTCTTTAAACTTTTCAAAGGATTCAGACTTATGTCTCATTAGGTACACGTAACCATACCGAGAGAAATCATCAATAAAGGTTATAAGATAAACATGATGGTTACATGTCCTAACATTCATTGAACCACATACATTAGTATGTATAAATTCAAGTGTGCCCGTAGATCTTTCAAGCTTTCCCACAAATGGTCATTTCGTCATCTTACCCGAAAGGCAAGGTTCACAAGTTGGAAGATCTTTTATAGTTAGAAAATCCAAAGAACCATCATTTACCAACCTTGTGATTTGATCTATATTAATGTGGCCAAGTCAATAATGCCACAGGCATGTGGGATTAACCGTATCATAAGTGAAGAATTTGTTATTCAGTTTAATAATAATTGTATTAGTAAACAAAATAGAATAACCATCATTGCACAATTTTGAAACAAAAATTAGATTTCTTTTCAAAGTAGGTACATAAAGACAATCTTTAAGTCTAACAATTCCTTCTCTGAAAATTAAATCTACAGTTCCTACGGTTGTAGCTGCAACTATTGCAGAAGTCCCTAAGTAAAACGTTACTTCATTGTCACTCAGCCTTCTGCTTATTTTGAACCCCTGCAATGTATTACATGCATGAATAGAAGCCTCAGAGTAAATGCACCAGGATGCAGAAGTGACCAACATATTGGTCTCTATGACAAGAGATTCGAAATTACCTTCTTTCTTCTTGCTCTCCAGATACTGAGGAAAGTTCCTCTTCTAGTGTCTAGTCTACTTGCAGAAGTGACATGCATCCGATACCTAGTCTTTCTTCTGCTTTTTAGGCTTGCCAGATTTCTTCTTAGCCTTCCTATTTTTCTTTCCTGATTTTCCACCTTCAACAAGCATGGCTAATGGCTTATCCTTCTTTATCAATTATTTGGCCCTCTACAACATATTGCTAAGTTTTTGAAGGCTAACCTTTAGCTTATTCATGTTATAGTTCATGATAAATTGATTGAAGGAGGGAGGCAAAGAGTTTAAGATCGCATCAGTTTTAGTGTCATCATCTAGCCCAAAACCAAGAGCCTCCAATTTGTCAATGTAGCCAATCATTTTTAAACAATGGTCATGGACTTGTTGGCTCTGAGTCATCTGTGTGGTCATCAACAATTTGAGGACCTTCTGTTGGTCAGAATGATTCTGCTCCTCATACATTGTCCTCAGACTATCCATGATATCCTTGGACACTTTGATCTTATCGAGAATTGTCTCTGTATCGGATTGTCTAAGGATGCTATGATGTAACACTGGGCAAGAGAGTTCTTCTCTTCCCATTCCTAATACTCTTTTTTACGGGCTTATTGTAAGTTACGAAACTAGTCAGCATAATTAGGTCCCTTAAGCTTATTGTCATCCAACAACTTAGCAAATTATCCTTCTGCCATTTGTGATAAAAGGCAATATAAATTAGTCCATGACCTAAAATTGATTCATATTATCTACATAGAAAGGTCTTTTATCTATGTTCCATTTCCCTTTCTTCATCTCTGAGGTTTCCCTCCCATTTCAGTGACAGAGACACGGTTATGTCTTTGGAAATGTGGGAAATCACATAGGATCATGAAGCCAACTGCTTCAGCTACAAACCCCACCACTTTCTCTTAAGGATCTCATCCACTCATCAAATGAGCTTTCCCTTTGGCCTTTGTCAAACAAGGTTCTTTGCCATTTTAGGTTAAACCTTTCTATCCAATAAGTGTTGACCCGTCATATTGTGGACCCCAAGGTACTGTAAGAGAGTCTTCCATTTTAGGATAGGCCCCTCCCACATTGGTTTATGACGCCCCTATCATCTTATGAAGCAATCCAACAAACTGGACCAGCAAATGGATAACCCAATTTTATGGTGCATTTCCTCGTTACTAATACAACCCATCTTCATGCTAATGACGAAAGGCCTTTAGAGAATTCATCATATGAAAATTCCCTGTCACACGGACTTATATTAATTGGAGTGAACAAATTAAAAATGTCTCTAGATCTGATTTAGGTCAAACCATAGTGGCTTCCACTAACTTTCATAAAGTCATATTCAAATGGGCCCAAAATGGGCTAGGGTTATACGATTCCTTTTGTGGAGAAAGCTGATTTGGAGCCCATTGAGAAGGGAGATCATCCAATGATCTCTAGGGCACCATGGCAATGATGTGCATTCATACATGGTGTTTGCAGAGAGCCACTAACGGTTAAGCATGGGCCAAGTACTTAAGGCTGATGTACGAATCACATTCAGCACATCACACATATTCACATGCATAAATTGATCCAATCAATTAAATAATCTGTAAGGCCCATGTATCATCAAATAATATCATCTAGGTATATGGGCTAAATTGCAAAAAGCAGTTTGGCCCATATAGCTGTTATGCTTGAAAATGGGTTGATGCTGCTTTAACTTACCAAAACAAGGTTTTACAGGGGTGGGTCAAATTGCATCATGTGATGGGCCATCAAACTCTTGGCCCATAACCAAATTTGGGTCACCTAAAGCATGATACATGGCACTGAGAACAAACCCCATTGAACCATGGGTTTAGTTCAACCAATTTGGACCAAACTAGGTTAATTCGGCCTAGGGTTTGGTGTCCAATACATGATGCGATTATCAAGATTTTGATCTGAATTAATTACAGCCAAAATTGACATTCAAGAACAGTAAGAAAACACAAGAACTAGGGCTGCAAGCATGATGGTCCGAATCTGATCCGGATAAATTACAAACCTACAAGAAAAGGGTTAATCGTAGATTGCAGATTTCTTTTATGTAAAAAATCTTCTTCTCCTCCATGCGCTCCAACAAATCTTCCAATGTAAAAAAAAAATAGAAAAACCTAATTTTCTATTAATTACCTCAGATCGAATCCTATACATTTTGTCTAAAAAAATTATTTATAGACCAAATTGAATAGAACGAGATTGCAGGGTGCGCAAATCTTGATGCCGTAAAAGAATTCGATCTCCATCACAAAAACAGCCCCAAAATTCATGAAATAATCATAGAACCATTCTAAATTTATTGCATAATACTAAATAATTAATCTTAGATCAAATGCCCAAATTTGAGAACCGAATTCACAAAAAAACTACTAATTTGCGCAAATTGGGTAAAATAGTTTCTATCGATTTGTGCTCTTTCATATCTGATCTAAATTTGGTTCAAGACTTAAACCTGGCTATGATACCACTAAAATGAAGGGAGATCCATCATATGGATGGCCGAACCATGCAGGGTGGCTGGGAAAATTTTCAAAAATTTATTTTCTCCCTTCTAGGAATCGTATTCCCAATTTTAGAAAAAACTACATTTTTTAAGGATTGTTCTTGAAACAAACCAGACAAGATCTAAAACTAAAAGAATGGGAGAGCAATACCTGATACGGAATCCACACGTGCAACTCCCAATGTCACACCCAAAGAGGGTACCAAAACCCACTTCCACTAAAGATGGCACAGCTTGATATGGACTAGGTTCATCAATGCAGTCCTTTAGAAAGAACTGCAATCCTTCAGCAAGGATCAAGCAAGGAGTGTGAGCACAAAATCAGATATGATTTTATAGCAAAATCAAAGGTAGGCAATTGATCTCTACCAGTCCAAGAAACTGGAGATCGAATTAGGGTTGGACAACAAGAACAAAGGGAAAGAATTGAATGCAGTAAGGTGAAGACTAAAGCAGTTCGCCCCCTCTATTTATAAGCCTTAAAGATCAGTTCTCCTAATCCTGTTAGGAGGAGTCTTCGATCCAAATCTTTATGTGGATCTGAACTGTTAAGTAGATAAGACTTATCCTCTTATCCTCTTGTTGATCCAAGCCCATATCCATACCCAAATTCGCCCAAGTCACATGACTGCTTAAGTAAAGCAATCATGTGAGTTCTTAATTAATCCAGTTAATTATGGACCTTAGGCCCATTAATCTTGCAGGCTCACTTCCCCTTTTAATTTCTGGTTAACTTGGCTCTCTTTGTATGGAGTGGGACCCTAAAATTGATCTCACAATAGCCATATGGGTCAGCCTAGCCTTTGTTACAAGGCCTGGCCGAATTCACTGTTGAACACAGTGAACCCCTGAGTCCATCAGTATGGGCTCTTAATGGGCCCAACATTTACACTAAATGGTCCTTGAGTCTAGCCACCTTATGAAGGCCCAAGGACTATGGTCTTAAGTGAGATTAGCCCATTAGGTATAAAAGCCCTAAATGGTCTTACACTTAACCTCTCAGCCCTTGATGATCAAACACTACCCGATAAGAGAGGACCTCTCCCTCAGCTGCAAGGTATAGTATTGCACTCTCTACTCAGATGGATCCCGGGAATTAAAACATTTGGCAAACATTTTTCATAAAACATAATATATATATTTTCATATAAATATATTTTGCAAAAACAAATCTCAAACACAATTGAAATTAACTGCCGATAGTTTTGGTTTCCATCAGAGAGAGTGCAGTCCCCGATCATTCACTTTGTTCGACAAAGGGTCTGATCCTGTCACTATGATCACCCACTCGAGTGAATTCTCAAACTGCCCCAACATAATCAGATTTTGACCTCTGCTAAGGATTTTACTGATTGGCATATCAAAGACAACCCAATCCAACACCCAATGCAGTACCATAATCGAGTCTAGTGGTTAAATGTAACTTTCCAGTTTTTCTCACCGGTCTCCAAGGTCCTGGGCATAATTGGAAAATGGTCTGGTTCAATGTTTCAAGTAAACACACACTACATGTGTTTCGGGTCTCACCCTAGTAGCTGAGACAAGATACCCCAACCGACTTGGCAGCTCATTAGTGTCAGCCTTGGCAAGATAAACCTCCCCGGGTCTATCCAATGGCTAAGGACATTCTAAACTAACACAAGTCTCATAAGTGTCTAGTTTAAGGGTAATTACACAAAAACATAATAGATATAACATGAATCAATTATGTACTTTTATTCATACAATAAATGTCTAATGTACATCAATCTGATTGGAGCTAAGGGCATACACTGTCTAACAGGAATATAGTCCTTTCATAATGTATTTTGGATAGGTGTTGGATTGAAGATTTTTTAGATTAATTCAGGTTTTCCATTCCTTCGTTGATCACAATTGGTAAATTTGTTGAGAACATATATTTTATTATTATCCTTTTAATATAGTTAGGTTTTCTTTGAATACCTGTACTATAGTTGTTACTATATTTTGAATTTTCTACAAGGTAGTAACTTAAGTCCTTCTGAAGTATCAACATTGCTCATACATACTGCATTGCATACAATAGCACTAATTACAACCTAGCACATGCATTACATATATATTATCTTAATGCTAATAGTCATAATATACACACTAATACTAAATACAAGAGAAACATGTACACAACATTTTTATACTATCAACTAGGGGTGAGCATGGGTTAGTTTGGTTGGGTTCTATGGTATAACTTGGAACATACCCTATAGGGGTTGGTTGTGAGTTTTTGGAATTGGAAACATACCCTATAGGTCAGTTCCAAGGTCGATTCTAGCCTTGATAGTTCTAGAGTCAGTTATAGGGTCTACCCATGGAACCCATTCTTTCATTACTCTCCCCCTTAAAAAAAAAGACATGTCCCTTAAAAACTTGATTTCAATAATGATAGTATATATTTTAAAACTTATATTATATTTA
Source organism: Nelumbo nucifera (assembly GCF_055504915.1). Lineage (NCBI taxonomy): Eukaryota > Viridiplantae > Streptophyta > Magnoliopsida > Proteales > Nelumbonaceae > Nelumbo > Nelumbo nucifera. The sequence goes on from NC_142652.1 coordinate 49,600,346, forward strand.
TTGACTAAATTGAGTGATTTAATATGTATATTATCAAAATATATTAATATATGGTTCAAAATGTGCCATTATAACCTAAATTTTGTAAATGTTACCTTTTATATTATTTATTAAACACATTCAAATATTAAAATGAAAACAAATGATCAAATCACTTAAGTAACTCAATGGTCAAGTGAGATCATGGCTTTTGTAATTGAGTGCTTGGTTTCAAATCTTCACATCCTTAAAAATTGGGTCATTTACTAAAACACCCCTATAGATTAATGAATTTCCTAAAGCCTATACTATAGTTTGTGTTTTAAGAAAACATCCCCTATAGTTTGCAATTAATTTACTTAATCAACCTTTTATGAGATGAAAGTAAAAAAAAATGATAGTTTTAACCTTAACATCCACTCCAATAAATTTAATCAAAAGAAACCCCTAGTAAAACACGAACAACCACTTTATTTTTCTTTATTTGGTCAATTTTGTTTTCTATACAAAAAGAAGTGTTAGGGGTACTTTGAGAATAAACAACCATGGATCCATACTGAACATTTTCCATTTAGTTTAGGGGTACTTTTGGAATAAACAACCATGGGTTCATGCCCTTGAACATTTTCCACTTAGGTCATGTGATCATGTTACTATTTTTAGATGGAAAAACAAATATTTCTTAATGAAAGGTCAATTAAGTAAATAGGTTGCAAACTATAAGGAGTGTTTTAGTAAAATACAAACTATAAGGTAGGTTAAACTATAGGGGGTGTTCTTTCAAGGCAAGTTCAGTTCCAAGGCCGGTTCCACAAGGTCAACCCTTAGACATTGGAACTGACCTGGGTGGGGATCCATTCTAAGAATTTGGAACCAAACCCTACCATGTAACAAATTGGGTAGGGCCGGTTCAAGGTTGGTTTGAGGTCAGTTCCATTCAATTGTGGGTAGAACCTACCCATTTGCTCACCCCTACTATAAAGAAGATCCATATAGCAAGATGAGAGGAAGACAAGCTTAAAGAATAGGAAAAAGAGCAACAGGGTACTTTCCCAAACATGAATTATAAATCCAAGTTATACACAATGCAAGAACTAAGATTCATATAAAAATAAACTATTGTAGTAAAAAACACTCTAGAATGTGAGATCCACCCCACACCAAAGCAACTATAGGAGGAAAATAAGGGAGTAGAGGACAAATTAGAAGAAATAAGTGTATCACACAATCCTGATAAGAAAAGCCACTATTCATTTCAACAAACTTAGAACCAGATGAGAAGGAAAATCTAATAAACTTACTCAAATGTAATCAATTACCCTATTCACAACCTCACAAGTTCTTGGAACTCACAATTATAAAACCTCACACTTCATTGTGATAGAATTCAAAGATGTCTTTGCTTAGTCCTACAATAAAATGTCAAGAGTAGATCTTGCCTTAGACATGCTCTACACATAGACTCTACAGTGAAGCCAGTTAAAGAATCACCAAGAGTAGTCTTTAAATCCAAAATAGAGATCAAAATCAAGTAAAAAACTTATGAAAGTGGGATTCATAGAACCCATAGCTTACACGAAATGGCTCATAAATGTGGTACCAGTAAAGAAAAAAGAATGGGTAGCTCAGGCAAATACAAAAATAAACCCTTAAAATGGTATGGGGCAAAACATGGCAAAACTCCCAAGTCATAAATACTTTATTGTACATAGGTGTTGTGTAGATTTTAGAGACATCAATAAAGTCTGCCCAAGGAGGAGTTCCCACTGCTTGACATGACATGGAAACTCTAATAGACTCCATAGCAGGATATGAACTCTTTTATTTCCTAGGTGTTGTGTAGATTTTAGAGACATCAATAAAGTCTGCCCTAAGGAGGAGTTCCCACTACTTGACATGACATGGAAACCCTAATAGACTCCATAGCAGGATAGGAACTCTTTTTATTTCCTAGATGCTTACAATGGTTATAATCAAATTTAGATGCATCTAGGTAAGTAATTCCTTTAGGCTTAAAGAATGCAAGACACCATTAGGCAACTTATACTATAGAGTAATGCCATTTGGCCTGAAGAACACAAGAGCAACTTACATAGATGGTATTGTAGTCAAATCTTTTGTAGAGAAAATGGTTGACTAGCTTGTGGTCCCCACTTGTTCATATGCTTTTACTTTGATTATAGTGCTATTAGAATACTGTTAGAATACTCTTTTTTTATGTTGTTTCTAGTGACAAGGGTATTCCTATCATTGTACCCCTTATTATTGAAGACCCATCTTAAATATCACTTGGGGCGACAGACTAAGCCCGACCGAACCCCTCTTTTCTCTTCTATTCTCTCTTCCTCCTCTCTTCTTCCTTTCTCTTATCTTCTCTTCTCTTCATCTCTATTTGATAAACTTGTCTGGACCTCCTTGGTTTCAAACAACTTGGTACTAGAGCAGGCCTAAAACTGGTTAGGGCTCTCATGTAGGTGTAGTCCAACCAACTACATGAGAGTATTTCTAGGGCTAGAAGTTTCAGATCGATTCACCTAGTTCTTGGAGGTCATTGGAGTTTCAAGAAGGTGCCCAAGGTTTAGAATACTTGGGGAGCTGTCCGGTGACCATGAAGAATTGGAGAAAACAGGTTGGTTTCTAATTTATAACTTAAATTAGGGATTGAGAGTGGTACCCAATAATTTCTGGGTTGTTTTCATACTATTTTGGACTGTTAAGCATATGAAATTTTTCTGGAATCAGCATAGCTGTTTGGCTATTCTCTTGGACTGTTTTAGGGCTTCTTTATGGACTGATCTTTTGGATTGTATTGTTTTGACAGTGTTGGTCACCTCTACTGCCCACCTTGTGTTCATAAAAAGGTTTCTGAATCTTTTTTATTTTCTTTGGATGTTGTTGGATAGTACTAGGAATTTCTGTTTGGAAAAGGAGTTTGGACAATGTTGTACTCTTCGTTCAGTGAATATCATTTCTCCATTTCATCATAGAAATGGCTGGAAATGAGAACAAACCAAATGGTGAAGGACTTGTTGGAGTTGGAAACTCTACTAGTAGCAGTTCATTTTAGATTACTATAGTCAAGTTTGGTGGAACAAACTATTTGGAATGGGCCAAATCAGCTATGATGGCCATTGGAGGGAGGGGAAAGATGGGGTATGGGATGGGAGACACAAAGAAACCACCACAGGAGGGCCCTTCCCTTGTTAAGTGGGTCCAAGAAAATTATTTGGTTATGACTTGGTTATGCAACTCCATGCAGCCTCATATTAGTAGAAACTATCTTTAGGCAAAGACAATTAAGGAGATTTAGGACAATATGAAAGAAACCTATTCTCAACCCCTTAATGTTGCTAGAGCCTACGAATTGAAAACTGAGGTGAATAATCTTAAACATGGGGAGAAACCTGTGTCAGTTTATTTCTCCACCTTGAAATCATTGTGGTATGAGATTGATCATCTTGAGACTATTGAGTGGGAGAGCCAAAAAGATGCTGCCACATATAGGAAATTAGTTGAGAAAAATAGAGTGTTTGAATTCCTGGCTAGGCTAAACACCGACTATGACATTGTAAGACAACAACTTCTCATTAGAGATAGTGTCTATTTATCTCAAACCTACTCTTTGGTACATAGTGAGGAAAGTAGAAGAAATGTTATGTTGCAAATTCCATCTATGGAATTAGCTTTAGCAGCCATAAAACTAAAGATTGGAGGTAATAAGGAAAGGGATGTAAAGAAGGATGGAAAGACAGATGTGTTTTGTGACTATTGTAAGAAGCCAAAACATATTAAGGACACTTGTTGGAAGTTTCATCCTCAACTAATTTCAGAAAGACTTAGGAACAAGAAAGGAAATGCTAATGCATCTATAGATAGGAGCTTCATCCACACCCAACACTATATCCAGTTCTATTGATGCATTGGCTGTTGTTAGGGCTGCTGTATCTCAACTAGAGAGTGAAGTTGGTTTCTCTAGACAGTCTCCTTCTACTCCTCCGTCCACTTCTGCTTTTGCTCAATCAGGTACAAGGGCCACTGCCTATCATGCCTCTACCCCAGGTAACACTAGCCATTTTTGGATTGTAGATTCAAGTGCATCTGATCATATGACCAGTTTATCTTCCTTATTTCACACCTATTGCTTGCCCTCTGGTAGAGACAAATTGTCTATTGATGATGGCTCTCTTGTCCCAATTTCAAGCAAGGGAGACATCAAGGTCTCTGATGCTATTTCTTTATCCTTAGTTCAGCATGTACCTTAACGAAGTACTAATCTACTTTTCGTCAGAAGTATTACTAAACACCAAAATTGTTTAGTGACATTTTTCCCTGATCATTGTGTTTTCCAAGATCTGACTACGAGGAAGGTGATTGGGACTAGCCATGAGATGAATGGGAACTACTTGCTTGAACATCCACTTGGGAAGAGTAAAGAAGCTGGGAAGTCTTTTGTGTCATAGTCTGTGAGTCAGATTATGCTTTGGCATAATTGCTTTCTTAGTCAATAAAGAAATTTACTTGCTTGCTAGTAACTAAGCAAATGACTTTCTTAGCTAGCCAAGCAAGCTAAAAAACTACAGTGTGCGTCAGCGCAACTATCAAGGGTTGCTTCTTTCTTCGAAGCTAGCACGCTTTGTAGTTTTCTTCGCTAGCTATTAAGGTCGACCATTTGGGTGGACAAGTGTAGACTATGGCAGAAAGGCAAGATAATCTAGAATCGTTGGTCATTGGCATCCCCCCAAAAATGAATAGGAACATTAGTATTCAACATGATGCTTCTTGTAACTTCAAGGATGTGCCTATTTTTCCTCTCAGCAACACCATTCTGCTAAGGTGTATGAGGACAAGTGCTTTGATGAATCATTCCATGTTCAAGGAGATAATAAGATAAGGGTTTTGCAAAATATTCTTTGGCATTATCAGTTAACCCCAAAATGAGTTAGGATCATTTGATGAAAAATGCGAGTCAAAGTGGGAACCTCATCCCGAGAGCGCATGTGGTAAACCCATGAAAATCGAGAGTGGTCATCAACAAACAATAGAAAGTATTTGTACCTAGCCATAGCAGGAATATGATAGGGCCTCTAAACATCAGTATGCACAATTTCATAAGGAAAAGAACTTCTTTTATTACTTTGTGAATAAGTTGATTTACAATGCTTTACCAACTCACAACTCATTGTGGGTGTGCTATGGGCTTGATGAATCCTACTCCTAGGAGTCGTTCGACCACTTCCTTGATTTTTAGAACAATGTCTATTTTAATGATCCTCTAAGGTTGTTTAACTAGTTTGAACTTTGGGTCTATGCACAAGGAGTGTCTAACAAGGGCCAAGTCCAGGCCCAACATCTGGTTGAATGACTAGGTAGGAACTCTATGAAAGAAAACATAGATTAGTCTTATTTCTAGTCAAAAGCCTAAGGTTTACAATGAAGAAACTTTTCTTTTACCTTTCAGTAGGTCAGGTAGCTTCTACTTTTCTTCGGGTCCTAGCTTGGCTGAGATGTACAACAACCTTTTCTTTGTTCCCTCTGTGGCCATGTTTATTTCTTCTAACGGTTCTTTCACCGCATCGGTGGAATCCCGCATGTGTTTAGGAGGTGCATGGACCTCATCGTAATACTCTATAGTCTTCCCCTTTTGTCCCTATTATGGTGGGTATATTTTAGTATTCTTGATTTGGTTATTAATTATATGTATACCTTTAGTGCAGTTTACCTATGATTCTAGTAACCATGTTTAGATTGTTCAGTGTGCTTTTTCGATGAGATCACCGCAATGTCCTTTCGTGAAGATGGTGCGGTGAAATAGTTCTGGTTGAAATGTTACGCAAGATCGCATAAATATGTTCATGTTGGAGAGTGCAATAATTATACCATTCAAACTGCATGCATATAATGTCGGAGATATATGATGAGTACATGGTGGTCTCAGTTTCAATAAAAGATGTATGCACAGTAGTTGACTTGATCACAATATAGCAAAGTCTTTTGATGATGTATTCATGGTGAATGTTAGGTATATTGATTATCTTAATTTGAGCAAAGGCAGTACAACTTTTAGAAATTATATCATGATATATGATTAAAAATTAATGCTAAAGTCATACCTCAAGGATGACTTTCTTAATCGTTGGTGTCTCATCGTCTTCGTAATCCTCGATGGTTTAATAGCTCCTCTCATCATTGCCGGTTACCCGCACGCATCTCGTCCTCTTCTTTCTTTCTGGCACGGGAGGGGACTCACTCATAGAGTTCAGCAACTACACACCTTCTACTTTGGCTACCTTCGTCTCATCTTCGTCGGCCAGCTTAGTGTAGTAAATCGCATCCTGTAGGTGTGAGCTTCCGATTTGTCGAAAGGGACATGAGTCACCGGAATCCGCACCACTTGTCCCCTATGCTGGCCTTGATGCATTGATGGTATGTTGAAGGGACTAAAGCCAACCCATGTATCAGAGGGTGTCCTAGCAGTGCATGATATGCAGTCTTCCCTAAGATCACTTGGAACTCCTAGGTGATAGTGAACGACGCTATTGCGATTGGCAGCTCAATAGATCCCTCCGTGATGGATGCATTGCTGTTGAAGTCCATCACCTCCATTGGCAGCCCCTTGATTGTCTCTTTTTGGATACTCATTAACCTTAGAGTGTGGATAGATATCAAGTTCACAGAGCTCCTTGGGTCAACCATGGATCTCCTCATCTCAAAGCCCCTATCTTTGTTGTAACATACAACGGTCGGTTGTGGTAGGGGTCGGTAGCTAGCATGTCATCTTGTGTAAACTCCATGCTTGTCCTATCGGACCGGTAGGGCTCTAATGACCTTTTGAATGTCTCTGCCAGTGCCCTATGGCAAGCCTCCTTGTTGAGGCACTGGCTCCCTGCTTGTTGAAAAATTGTTGTAATTCCGGGCTTTATCCGAATCTCTGTATCAACATGTATGGGTGGTCTTGGCCTGGTGCTCCGACCACGTTGATGCTCCCTCCCTGGGTGTGTGTGGGGAGAGGGTTCATTTCTACCTACACTAGACTTCTCTTCACAAAATCATCCACCTTTACCTTTTGTATAAATAACCGCCTTAGCAAAAGCCAATTTATAAGATCGTGGTGCGGTGACTAGTGGAAGTTACACCACCTTCCTCCGTGTCTCACCTTCTCGGGGTCGACCCCTGGCGGTGGCAGTGTCAAGTTAATGACTCGGTCTTCTAGGAGTTTATTCATTATCATGATCACCTCCTCCTTGGTGTAGGCGAAAGGAGGAGGGATTGGTGCATTATTCCTTCTGCCTTGGATATTGTTGTGATAATAGGGCCCCTGTCTAGGACTTGGCTTTCTATTGACAGCATATGCCTCGTTCCTCCCATACTATCCCGGGGTTGGTGTAAACTGAGGTGAAGTGCTCTTAAAAGTGCACACTGTCCTCTCTGCGCACTTTCATAATTGGCTAAAAGTCTCAACTTCTACGTTCTCTATGCCTACCCTATAGATGGGCTGCATGCCTTGCACGCACTATTCAACGAAGCTCTTCTTAGTAGTGTTCTCATAAAAAGTTAAGTGGATCAATTTTTGGAACCTCATTACGTAGGCCAGAAGGTCTTCTCCCACGTGTTGCTCTATGTTGTGCAGGTCAGGCATTGTTAGTCTCCGCACAAAGGTGAACCATTTTGATAGGAACTGTTTTGCTAGTTCTGCCCATGAGTCAATGCTGCCCATAGTCAGATTAACAAACCAAGTATACGCTGGCCCGGTCAGGGATTTTGGAGAACTCTCTGACTTTCAGATCCCCGTCAAGAGAGAAGGACCCAAAACATCCTCAAATTTGTTTACATGCTCCTACGGGCTTCCTTTCTGCCCGTCGTACTGTGGACACTGTTGGGGAGGGACATAACCGATAGAATATGGTTTATAAGGTATCCGATTGGAATAAAGATTTTGCAAGATGAGTGAGCCCTGGGCCCGATTTTGACTCTCCACCTTCAGTCCTTGGACATACTCCTTCAATTTGTCACGATTAAGTGGTGCTTCTATTACTGGGTTGGTCTAAGGAGCGATCTGAGATTGTCCAATGGTGGGTTGACTGGTCTGTACGGGTATAGGGTTGACCCTGGCAGATTGTTCAGGCACAGTAGAGTTTAGATTAGTGGATTGGTGGCTGGTGGGGAGGGATGCGGAGGAGCGGCTGGGGTAAAGGGGGATTGTTCAGTCCAGGCTGAATGATCCGAATTCCCAATTGCCCCTCTGCAACACTCATGTTTCAATTTTCTTTTCTTTTTTTTTCTTTTAGAAGACAATAACTTCAAGATAGAAAGAAAATAGGTCTCCCTTTATTAAAATTAAACTGAAATAAGGAAGGGAAAGTAATCTACTAAAACATAAGTACAGTAGTACAGCAGTTGCAATCCAAGCTGAAATGAAAAATTAAGAAAATTAAACCAACTATGAATGCAATGCTGAATGAGATCAGATTAAGAATGCCCAATGTTTCCTAATAATGCTTCCCTAAATCCCCGGCAGCGGCGCCAAAAACTTGATGTGGCTCATTGTGACACTAGCAAGTGCACTAGTCGTTCAAGTAGTAAAGTAGTGAATAAAGTATCGTTCCCACGAGGATTTAGGAAACAATTACCAATACTAAATTGGGCACTTTTTATTTGATCAACAATAAATCAAAACTTTATTCAAAAGTTAAAAATCCTAAACTAAAACCTATCTAAATTATTGGCCCAATTGCCTTCAATTCAGGTTAGAAGAGTAAGCGGTTAATGTTAATCTCAGAATTCAGCAATCAATCAAATTGAATCATTCGAATAGATTGTGATTAAGCCTTGGTTTGGTGAAACCATAAGGTCATGAAGAGCCTCTTTCGAGTGCATGTTCATCCTATACATTAGTGATGATCCCCATATCTCTATCAAGGATCTAATCCCATGCATGCATTTCTTCAAACACTTCTAAGGCATCAATTCAAATCTAAATTGATCACCAACTGAATTATGCAAGTTATCTCTAACCTTGCATCCAACTCAGTTCTTGAATAGTAGATCTCAATTCCTAGAGTCTTTCTCAAGCACTCTAAGAATTCCAAGCTTAGATCAATTCGGCCAATCTGAAAATTTGCAGATCTGAATTCTCTTTCAAGCAATTCAGATCTTGCAATCTCAGATCTGAGAATTCAAATCTGAGTTTTGAAAGTTTAATTTGCTGAATTGATCTACATTTAACCCCTAATCAAGAAACTTCAAGAACAATTCACACCCATTCGAATGAATCAAAAAGAAATTGATTGTTGAACTGAAATTCTACAAACTTAATTACATCAAGAAAGAATGGAAGAAGGAGAAAAAAAAGAAAATTACAACAAAGAAGCTGAATTCGAATCAAAGGAAAATGAAACTAGAATGGAATTATTACAATAGATCTCTGAATCAAAAACCCCCAATTTCAAACTCACCTTCTCTTCTTGCTAGCTTCACTTGAACTTCTTCAGCCCTTCTTCTTCTCTTCCTTGCGCCTAGCCCTTCTTCTCTTCTCTTCAAAGTGTTGGAACCTCTAAGAGTGGGAGAGCCTTTCTCTCAAGCAATTGAACACCTTCCCCCCTTCTAGAGGCCTCCTTATATAGATTTTCAAGGAGGCTCTTGCCCCTTCTTGAAGCCTCTAGAATGGGGAGTATTACACCCCCTTCTTGAACTTTCTAGAATTCTCTTGAAAGCCTTCTAAGAGTTGCCACCCCTAACTCTTTGGGCTGCTATTTGAGCTGCACTTAGGCTTCCTCTTAGCACATGATAATTGCACTTTAGGCTGCTCTTTGGGCTAAGAATGGGCCTTCTCTACTGGGCTGAATTTTACTCTTTTCTAGGCTTTCTTTTCTTGGGTTTTTTTAAGGAATCAACTTGTTCTTCTTGGGCTGAAGTGTGCTCTCTTCCTTCCATAACCGGGCTGGGCTGAATTTGGTCTTTTTGGACCTTCTTTGCTTGCCTTTTTTCTTTCTTTTTCTTGGATTAATTACCCCTGAAATCTTTTCTTATCATTAAACTAAATTAGGGAAAAATTAAATAAAACTGGCATAATAATCCATGCAAAGACCTCATAAATTATAGATAAATTGTATGTTTTTCAACTGGACACTTATGAGACTCATGTTAGTTTAGAATCTTCACAACTGTTGGATAGACTTGGGGAGGTTTATCTTGCCAACGTTGACACTAATGTGTTGCCAAGTCAGTTGGGGTGGCTTGTCTCAGCTGCCAGGGTATGACCTGAAGCACATGTAGTGTGGGTTTGTTTGAAACTCTGAACCGGACCATTTTCTAGTTATGCCCTGGACATTGGGGAAACATGGAAAAAAACTGGAAAGTTACACCCAACCCCTCGACTCAATTATGGTACTACACTTGGTGTTAGATTGGGCTGCCTTTGATATGCCAATCATTGAGATCCTTAGGGGGGTCAAAACCAGCGTATGTTGGGACAGTCTGAGAATTCACCTGAGTGGGTGATCAGAGTGACAGAATCAGCCCCTTTATTGGACAAAGTGAATGATCAAGGAATGCACTCTCTTTGATGGAAACCTAAACTGCTGGCAATTGACTTCAAACTTGTTGAGATTTGTTTTGCAAAATATATTTATATAGAGATATACATATATATTATGGTTTCATAAAATGTTTGCAAAAGGTTTTACTTCCCAGGATCCATGTGAGCAGAGAGTGCAACACTGCACCTTGCAACCGAGGGAGAGCCCTCTTGTCGAGCAATGTTTGATAATTATGGGATGAGAGGTTAAGTGTAAGACCATTTAGGGCTTTTGCCTAGTGGTCTAATCTCACTTAAGTCCATTGTCCTTGGGCCTTCATAAGGTGGCTGGACCTAGGGACCATTTAGTGTAAATGTTAGGCCTGTTAAGAGTCCATACTGATGGGCTCAGGGGTTCACTGTCCTCAGTAGTGAATTCAGCCAAACCTTGAAACATAGGCTCCGCAAAACCCATATGGCTTTTGTGGAGATCAATGTTAGGGTCCCACACCATACAAAGAGAGCCAAGCTAACCAGCAAATTAAAAGGGAAGTGAGTCTGATGACTTAATGGGCCTAAGGCCCAATTCGAACTAAGTTAATTGGATTAATTAATAATGGGCAAATTTGAGTTTAGATCTACTTCTAGATCAACAAGAGGATAAGATATGTCTTATCCAATTAAGTGTTCAGATCCAGATAAAGATTTGGATCAAAGAACCCTTTCTTGATAGGATTAGGAAGTTGATCTAGAGAGGTTATAAATAGAGGGCAAAATCCTTTTGTTAAACAATTTTGCATATCAAGTTCTTCTTTCTATTCTTGCTGCCCTACCCAGTTTGATCTCCATTCTTGGACTGATCAAGAATTGTTCTTGATTCTGATTCTTGCTTGAAGAATTAGATCTGAAGTTGTGCTCTCATCCTCTACGTGATCCTTGCTGAATGATTGCAATTCTTGTTGAAGAATTGCTTTGCTGATCTTGCCTCATCCTAAGCTGTGTCATCTTCAGTAGAGGTGGGATTTGGTGACCTCTTTGGGTGTGAACACCTATGTTGGGAGCTACTTGCGTGGATTTCGTATCAAGTATAACCCTCCCTTAATCTTGGTTTCAGATTTGGTCCGGTTTGTTTCAAGAACGAACCTTGAAAAATGCAATTTTTCTAAATCAGGGAATAGGATTCCCGAAAGGTAGAAAGAGATTTTTTGAAATTTCACCCAGCCACCCTGCATGGTTTGGCCATCCATATGATGGATCTCCCTTCCCTTCAGTGGTATCAGAGCCAGGTTCAAGTCTTGAACCAAAGTTAGACCAGATCTGAAACTGCACAAATGGGCAAAAACTGTTCTACCCGATTTGTGCAAGTTTACAGTTTTTTTAGAATTCGGTTCTCAGTTTGGGGCATATGATCTAAAATTTAATTCTTTATTATTCTGATATGATTATGGAATTGTTCTGTGATTGTTTCTTGAATATTTGGGTTGTATGTGTGATGGAGACCTAAACCTTTTGTGGCGCCAAGATTTGCGCACCCTACATTCTTTATTCTATTATTTTGGTATGTAAATATTTTTTTTTTTTGTTTTCAAGATAAAATGTATAGGATTTGATCTAATGTAATTAATAGATTAGGTTTTTCTATTTTTTTACAATGGAAGAAATGTTGGTTCACGTGGAGGAGAAGAAGACCTTCCACAGATACAAGATCTACAATCTACAATTTGCAGAAATCAAATCTGTTGTCTACGATTAAATTTTCTTTGCAGGTTTGCAAATTATCCAAGATCATCACACTACAACCCCCTGATTTATTTTCTTGCTAATCTTGATTGTCCTTTTTGGCTATAATTATTTTTCAGATCATATTCTTGAAATTGCAAATTGTTTTGGACACCAAACCCTAGGCCGAATTTAACCTAGTTTGGTCCAAATTATTTGGACCAAACCTATGGTTCGATGGGGTTTGTTCTCAGCCCCATGGGTCATGTTTCAGGTGACCCAAATTCTGTTATGGGCCAGGTATTTGATGGCCCAACACATGATGAAATTCGGCCCACCCCTATGAAACCCTATTTTGCTAAGTTAAAGCAAAATCAACCCTATTTCAGCATTACAATTATATGGGTCGAACTGCCTTTTGTAGTTTAGCCCATATACCTTGATAATATTATTTGATAATATTATGGGCCTCAATGGGCTGATGATGTGTTAACTTTAATTAATTAGGGTTTTATAGTTTATGTGATTGATTGGATTAATTTTCATGCATGTGGATGTATGTGATGTGTGATGTGCTTCATACATGGGCCATAAGCACTTGGCCCATGTTTATTTGTTAATGGCTCTCTATGCACACATGGATGAATGCACATTATTGCCACAGTGCCCTAAAGATGATTGGATGATCTCCCTTATCAATGGGCTCCAAATCAATTTCCTCCACAAGAGGAACTGTACGAAACCCTAGCCGTTTTGGGCCCATTTGAATATGACTTTAAGAAAGTCAGTAGGAGCCACTTTGGTTTGACATAAATCAAATTTAGGGTCATAACAACTTGTTACCTCCAGATACATAAGTGCATGTGATAGGGAATTTCATGTGATGAATTCTCTAAAGGCCTTCTATCGTTAGCATGGAGATGGGTTTATCAGTAATGAGGAGATGCACCATAAAATTAGGCTATCCATTTGTTGGTGAGTCTATTTGATTTCTTCATAAGATGATAAGGACGTCATAAAACGATGTAGGAGGGGCCTATCCTAAAATGAAAGACTCTCTCACGATACCTTGGGGCCCATGAATATGATAGGTCAACACTTACTAGATAGAAAGGTTTAACATAAAATGGCAATGAACTTTGTCTGACAGAGGCCAAAGGGAAAGCTCGTATGATAAGTAGGTATGATCCTTCACAAAAAGTGGTGGGGCTTTGTAGTTGAGACAATTGACTCCATGCACCATATGTGATTTCCCACATTTCTAGAGACATAACTGTGTCTCCGTCACTGAGATGGGAGGAAAATCTTAGAGATGAAGAAATAGAAATGGAACATAGATTAAAAGTCTTTTCTATGTAAATAACATGAATCAATTTAGGTTGTGGACTAATATTTTGCATTGCCTTTTATTAGAAATAGCAAATGGACAATTCGTCAAAGTGTTTGACGATAATAAACTTAAGGGCCCAAATTATGCTAATTGGTTCCATAACCTTATGCTGGTGCTGACGTCCAAGAAATTGGACAAGGTAGCCAAAAGCCCTATACCAGAACATTTGGGTGATAGGGCTTCCAAGGACCGTAAGAAAGAGTATCAAGAATGGGAGGAGAAGAACACTCTTATCCAGTGTTACAATATAGACTCCTTAGACAATCTAATATAGAGACAGTTTGATAAGATCGAAGTGTCCAAGGATATCATGGATAGTCTAAGGACCATGTATGAAGAGCAGAATCGTTCTACTCATTAGAAGGTCCTAAAGTTGTTTATGACCACACAGATGACTGAGAACCAATAGGTTCATGACCATTGTCTAAAGGTGATGGGTTATATCAATTAACTGGAGGCTCTCAGTTTAGGGCTAGATGATGACACTAAAATTGATGCTGTCATTTCCTCCATCATTTAATCAGTTTATCATGAATTACAACATGAATAACTAAATGTTAGCCTTCAGGAACTCAACAATATGTTATAGAGGGCTAAAGAACTGATTAAGAAGGATAGACCGATTGCCATGCTTGCTGAAGGTGGCAAGTCGGGCAAGATAAAGAGGAAGGCTAAGAAGAAGCCTTAGAAGAAAGTTGGCAAACCTAAAAAGCAAAAGAGGGACAAAACATCAGATGCTTGTCATTTCTACAAATAGACCGACCATTGGAATAGGAATTGTCCTTAGTATCTAGAGACCAAGAAGCAAGGTAATTTTGAATCCTTTGTCATAGAAACCAATTTGTTGGTTATTTCTACATCCTGGTGTATTGACTCTAGGGCTTCTACTCATGCATGTAACACATTGTAGGGTTCATGAAAAGAGGAAGGCTGACTGACGGAGAAGTAGTACTTTACTTGGGGACTTCTGCAACAGTTGCAGCTACAACCATAGGAGTTGTAGAGTTATTTTTCAGAGAAAGCATTATTGTACTTAAAGATTGTCTTTATGTACTAACATTAAGAAGAAATTTGATTTCTGTTTCAAAATTGTGCCATGATGGTTATTCTATTTTCTTTAGTAATATGATTACTATTAAACTAAATAACAAATTCCTCGCCTATGGAGAGCTGGAGAATGGTGTCTATGTTCTCCGTCCTTCTCTAGAAACAAATGTTACCGAAACTATGTTGGAAATAATCCCCAAGAAAAGAACACGTTATATAGTTAATCCCATGTGCTTGTGGCATTACTGACTTGGTTACATTAATATAAATCATATCAATTGGTTGGTAAAGGATGGTCCTTTGGATTTTCTAACTATAGAAGATCTTCCAACCTATGAACTTTTCCTTCAGGGTAAGATGATAAAACGGTCATTTTCAGGTAAGCCTAAAAGATCTACAGGTACACTTGACCTAATACATACTGATGTATGTGGTCCTATGAATATTAGGACACGTAACCAGCATGTTTATTTTATAACATATACCGATGATTTCTCACGGTATGGTTACGTGTACCTAATGAGACACAAGTTTGAATCCTTTGAAAAGTTCAAGGAGTTTAGACAAGAATTCGAGAAACAATTAGGGAGACATATTAAAGCCCTTCGATTAGATTGAGGAAGCAAATATCTCTTCGACGAATTCAGAGACTACTTAAAGGACAATGGGATTGTTTCACACATAGCTCCTCCTGCAACACCACAAGTAAATGATATATCGGAGAGGAGAAATCAGACTCTATTGGATATGGTCCATTCACTTCTCATCCACTCAAAGTTACCTATATCCTTTTGGGGTTACGCATTAAAGACTATGATATACATGCTGAACCAGGTTCCAACCAAACCCATTCCTAAGACTCCACATGAGCTATAGACTGGTAAAAAAGCAAGTGTAAGACACATGAAGATTTGGGGTTATCCGACACATGTTAAAAGAATAAGTGCTAACAAATTGGAATCCAAGACTAGTCATTGCCTATTTGTAGGTTACCCCGAAAGCTTTGTAGGTTATTGATTCTATGACCCAAAGGAGTACAAGGTGTTTTACAGTTGAATGCCTATTTCTTGGAAGAATACTATATCTTGGACAATCACTGTCAAGAAATAGTTCTTGATGAGGAGAGTCCAGGGGTAGTGGGAGATGTCCCAAAGGCTCCAGATAATAACAAACCTAGAAGGTCTACTCGGGTTTCTAGGCCTCCAATTCGTTATGTCTATGATCAAGAAAGTTACTTGATGGAAGCCACGATCAGTGAGGAAGATCCCGTGACTTATAAGAAAGCTATGTTGGACATAGATTCCTTGAAGTGGGTAGATGCCATGAAAGTCAAGATGGACTCGATGGAAACCAACAAGGTTTGGACTCTTGTAGACTCACCACCTGGGGTGAAAGAAATTGGTTGCAAATGGATCTACAAGAGGAAGAAGGGCCCTGATGGTAAGATTGAGACCTGTAAAGCTCCTCTTGTGGAAAAAGGGTACACTCAAAAAGAGGGAATCGACTAAGAGGAAACCTTTTCGCCAGTGGCCATGCTCAAGTCCATTAGGATCCTGTTAACTATAGCAGCACACTATGATTACGAGATTTGGTAAATGGATATCAAAATTGCGTTCCTAAATGGAGATCTTATTGAAAATATCTACATACAGCAACTGCAAGGATTCATTGCTGCAAGTCAGGAATACATGGTGTATAAATTTAATCGATCCATATATGGACTTAAGCAATCTTTTAGGAGATGAAACATCCAGTTTGGCATTACCGTCAAATAGTTTGACTTTGAATAGAATCTGGATTAGCCCTGTGTTTACAGGAAGATAGTGGGAGATAAGGTTATGTTCTTGGTTCTGTATGTAGATAACAATCTACTCATTGGAAATGATGTAGGAATGTTAACTATGGTGAAAGTGTGGCTTTCATAGCAATTCTCCATGAAAGATCTTGGAGAAGCCTCCTACATCTTGAGACTTTGACTCTATAGATATAGATCAAAGAGGATAATAGGATTATCTAATCTACTTACATTGACAAAATTATCAAGAGATACAACATGTAGAATTCCAAGAAAGGAAATGTTCCTTTCAGGAATGGAGTCACTATATCCATGGGTATGTCTTCCAAGAATCCTGAGGAGATTGAGGGCATGAGAGAGGTTCCCTATGCCTCAGCCGTAGGGAGCATCATGTATGCCATGCTGTGCACTCAGCCAGACATTGCTCAGGCTGTAAGTATGGTAAGTAGATACTATTCAAACCTAGGACAGGAGCACTGGACAGCTGTGAAGAACATACTCAAATACCTTCAAAGGGAAAATGAGTTTTGTTTGGTATTCCATGGTAGTCTTGTTCAGTTAGCTAGAAAAGTAGCAAACAGGGGTCTACTATAGATTCCACAACCGATGCCAAATATATTTCCACAAGTGAAGCTGCCAAGGAAGTCGTTTGGATGAAGAAGTTCATTCAAGATTTAAGAGTTGTCCCATCTAGCACATCACCCATTCCATTCTTCTGTGACAACACTAGAGCCATCACTCAGGCTAAAGAGCCCTGAGGCCACTCGAAGTCAAAGAACATCAAGAGGAAGTACCACATACTACAAGAGATTGTTGGTAGAGGGGACGTCCAGATTCAGAACGTAGCATCAGCGGAGAATGTGGCAGACCCATTGACAAAGCCACTCACACAAAAAGTGATTAAGAAACATGTGGAAAGTATGAGACTCTGCCTTGTACCCGATTGGACCTAAGTGCAAGTGGGAGCTGTTAGACAGTGTAAGCACTTAGCTTTAATCAGATTGAAGTACTTTTGACATTTATTATAAATGAATAATAGTGCATAATTCATTCATGTTATTATGGTGTGTTTCTATGTAATACCCTTAAACTGGACACTTATGAGATACGTATTAGTTTAGAATCTTCACATCTATTGAATAGACATGGGGAGGTTTATCCTGCCAAGGCTGACACTAATGTGTTGCCAAGTCAGTTGGGGTGGCTTGTCTCAGTTGCCAGGGTGAGACCTAAAGCACATGTAGTGTGGGTTTGTTTGAAACTCTGAACCGGACCATTTTCCAATTATGCCCTAGACATTGGAGACAGATGGGCAAAACTGGAAAGTTACACCTAACATCTAGACTCAATTATGGTACTGCACTAGGTGTTGAATTGGGTTGTCTTTGATATGCCAATCAGTAAGATCCTTAGCGGGGGAAAAACCTAGGTATGTTGGGGTAGTTTGAGAATTCACCTGAGTGGGTGATCATAGTGACAAAATCAGCCCCTTTGTCAAACAAAGTGAATGATCAGGGAACGCACTCTCTCTGATGGAAACCTAAACTACCGGTAGTTGACTTCAAACTTGTTGAGATTTGTTTTGCAAAATATATTTATATAGAGATATGCATATATATTATGGTTTCACAAAATGATTGCAAAAAATTTTAGTTACCGGGATCCATGTGAGCAGAGAGTGAAACACTGCACCTTGTAACCGAGGGAGAGGTCATCTCTTGTCAGTGTCAGCATTAGCAGGATAAATCTCCCCAGACTTACCCAATGGCTGTGAACAATCTAAACTAACACGAGTCTCATATGTGTCCAGTTTAAGGGTATTACACAGAAACACACCATAATAACATGAATCAAATATGTACTTTATTCATTTACAATAAATGCCATAATGTACATCATTCTGATTGGAGCTAAGGGCATACACTATCTAACACTAAGCTATGTCATCTTCAGTGGAGGTGAGATTTGGTGACCTCATTGGGTGTGAACACCTATGTTGGGAGCTACTTATGTGGATTCCGTATCAAATATAACCCTCCCTTAATCTTGGTTTTAGATCTGGTCCGATTTGTTTCAAGAGCGAACCTTGAAAAATGCAATTTTTCTAAATCAGGGAATAGGATACAGGGAGAAAAAAAAATTGAAATTTTGCCCAACCACCCAACATGGTTTGGCCATCCATATGATGGATCTCCCTTCCTTTCACTAATCCAGATAGTTGAATTTTTTATCCACCACTAAGGTAAAAGATCGCATTCATTCTTGAATTGTTTTAGAAAAAACATGTGTTATATATCTAATTGGTAGAATTTATTTGTGCAAAAAAAAAACATAAATATAGGTTTCAATGAGATAATGGAAATTAATACATTAAATATGAATTTATGATGGAAATTGATTAAGGTGAAAGGTAGTCAATCAAATTACATTTTTACCCTTACAATTAGAAATGTACCAAATTAAAATATTGGGTTGTATTAGTCAAGCTTTGGATGCAATAAAAAATAATGAAAATTAATATCTTAAATGTAGAACTTAATGAAAGGTAGTTAAATGAGATGAAAAGTAGTATATCAAATTATATCTTCTATCACAAAAAATGTTCAAAAAACCAGACCAGACATTGACATAGAAAAGGGAGAGGTTCATGGATTAGAGGTTCAACCAGGATCCAACCAGAGGTTGAGCCATGATGATGAATAAATCTATATATATATATATATATATAATATTTTAAATTATATATTAGATTATAATATACAATTATATTCTTCTGTAACATATATTTTTTTTTATTTTAGTTTGAATATTTTCATATTAAAAAGTTTGGATTTAAAGAAAAATAAAGCATTTTTAGAAAAAAAAAATTGCGTGGAAAAGTGCCTTTTGCATCTTGGGAACATGCAGATCTTGAAAAGTTACCCAAAATAAAAAAAAAAAGATCACCCTAATCAGAAATCTAAAGACAACATAAGGACCTTTAGAAGTTTGCATTTATGTGCAAAAAATATATAAAAAACTAGCCGGTTTTCTAAAATTGGGTCTGGGTCACCGGTTTTTTGGTTCAACTGTCCAAGTCATTGGTTTTGGCTAGTTTTTTACACACTACAGTTTGGGGGTATGACCAAACCTATCAAGGGTTTAAGTCACGATTCAACTGGTCCAACTGGCCAATCCAATCCAGTATTCTAAACATTGATCATAACAATTAGATAGGGACCGAATCCAAAAACGTGGGTGTTTCACACTCTTATTATATTGATATAACCAACTAACATTTAGAGCAATTTGGCAAATAAACAAAAACTATTATCCAATGATGTTGAAGGGTTTGCTTCAATCTGCATTCGATAGGGTCACCTAACCAAAACCTAAAGGTTGTGCTTGTTTTAATAAATATTTTTTTGGATTTTAACGTGTCTAGTTTGATGATTACGTTATTTCCTCTAACTTTACGATAAATCTCCTAGGTTAACTCTTGAGCTAGATCGATGTTATCAACGATATTGCAGCCCTTGATAAAACCGACCTATTGAGGGAAAATCAATTTCTCCAGAAGACTACCAAGCTAATCCACCAAAATTTTTGAGATAATCTTATAGGAGAAATTGCAGACACTAACAGGTTTATAATCAACAAAACTTTGAGGACTCTAACATTTAGGCATTAACGTGATGTAAGCAGAGGTGTAACTTAAGGTAAGATGCATACTATTAAAAAAATCCCAGACAGTAGCAATAACATCCGCATAGATAATATCCCAATTAGAGGTGTAGAAATACCCAGATTGGGACATGGAGTAGAATCCTAATTACAACCCTAATCTTCCCCTAGGTTTGGATACTTAGTGGCACTAAATACATTTAATCGGACTTTCTACTCCCCTAATGAAATGTCCATTTCTCCCGATTTACAGTTAATGTTTGCATTGGCAGTTGATAGAAATGGACATCCTAAGATTATAGGGTTATGGTTCAGTTCCTCGGTTGGGGTCATGTCTAGGACAATAAAATCCATTTAGAAGTAACAATCCTCTACTCTGACAATGACGTCCTCAATAACACCTCGAGGAGTCTTAATTGACCGATCAGTGAGTTGCAGAATTGTTGGGGTAGGTTTTAACTCGCCGATCCTAAACCTTTCATAAATAATAGAGGGGAGCAAATTTACATGGGCTGCAAGATCCAATAGGGTCCAACCAAAAATAATTCTAGAGATGACACAACTTATTAGAGGAGCACCAGGGTCTGCCGAGAAAATCACTTTTTGTGGGACTGATCATGGATCCCTCTTTTGTGTACACAGCTCTTTCAAGAACTTGGCGTAGGCCGGGACATGTTGGATCGCGTCGAGGAGAGAGATGTTAATATGGACTTGCTTGAATAACTCCCTGATCTCCTCGTTGTGAGTCTCTTTCGTCTTTTGCAATGGCCCGGCTGTGAGTGCGGTTGGAAAGGGAACTACAGGTCGGTTCACTATAGGTTCTTCTTCTAAATTTTCTTTTCCTTTTTCTCCCCCCAACTTATGGTGAGAGGGGGATGTGGGAGGCTCCCCTTGCTCTCGCAAGGACCTAATTAAGTAACCACAAAACCCGCTTAATCTTAGCCGGTTAACCTCTTTCCTTAGACACTAACCGCCGGTTATGGAAAGTAATTACCAGTTTCCCTAAAATTCAGCACACTTTTGAACCAAATGTGTAGGGTATCCTAAAGGATCTTTCTATCCAAATTTTAAATTAAGGTTTAGGGTGAACCACACATGAAAGGGTGGTGGTTTTGGGGCCAAGGAAGGGTGGTTAAATCCCCACCTTATCTTATTAAAATTGGATTTCCCTTAAATGAATTAACGGAAAGACACAATAAACAAAATAAATGCAATTAATTCAGCAAAGAGAGCAATTAAAAAAAATGAAAAACCCTAATACATTAACAACTAACAAGATGATTTCAGCAATTAAATAATCCTATATGATGCATGCTCTAGAACATATCAAACCTTAAATGTTGGAATGCAAATGCAAAAAAATTTAAAATATTAATTTTTTTTTGAAATTCGAAAGTTGAAATTTAAATTAAAATTCAAAATCAAATTGAATTCAAATTTTGAAATTTAAACATAAATTCGAAATTTTGAATAACTTCCTAATTAACAATTAATTACTTAATTAAAGGGGCAATTAAGTAAAGCAACAAAAAATTACAGAAAATAGAAAATAAAATGATTAGTTATGCTAAAAAAAGAATTAACAACTACAGAAATAAATACTAACAAGGGAGATTGCTACTCTAAGGATTAAATTGAAAATAAAAAAATAAGAATATGTGGCAATTAAAAAATCAAAGAAATGAAGCGAGTTTCTAATATGAAAATAAAGAAAAAAACAAAACCTAATAATCCTAAACAAAAATCGAATTCACTCAAGAATTGAAACAAAAGAGAAAAAAAATCCTAAAAATAACTATAGCTGAATATATTAAGAAATAAAAATAAAAATAAATAACCAAAGATTCGAAAACACTAATCTACCAAGATAAATTCGAAAATAAAAAAAAAAAATCTGAAATAATTTGGAATGACCACACCTAAATCGCTACCCAATATTTTTCTTTTTTTTTGTGTGCAGATCGGCAGTGTTCCAGCACCCCGCCTTCGGCTACTACGTCCTGCGAAAACAAAGAAGAATTATGAGAGTTTTATTTCCAAAGGTCAAAAAACTAACAAAATAAAAAAATAATGTAAATGGATCCAAAACAAAGAAATAAAAATTTTCAATCCATTGCTTCCCCGATAACAACGCCAAAAACTTGGTACACCCGGAATGCATCGTCAAACACCCGTGGCACCAGTTTAGAGATTTGTAAATTTTTCCAATCCTCACGTAACCTTAAACAACGTAGTACGTGGTGAGGAAGGGGTCGAACCCACAGGGAAGCAAGAATAAAAATTATAATTTTCATTCCGGACAAATAAAAGGAAAATAGATCTAGGATTTGTAGAAAATAAGAACATAAAATTTATTAATGCTTAAATTAAATGCTCTGAATTGAACAAGGCAATAATTAAAATTCAGAAATTAAAGAACACTGAAATCAACAAAAATAAATAAATAAAAATGATCCAAAATTCGGATCTAGTGGCAGTAGCTATCCTGAAAGACGAAATACATGCTTTCTCCCTTCGTTTAGCCCTCGAACCCCTCGAGTCACCTTAGCCTTGAACTAGACAAATTCAGATCTGCAAAACACACAAACAAATAGAAATTAAATCTAAAAGATTGCCAAAATAAAAATAACATAAAAGAAAATAAAGAAAACAAAAGGGATGGCTAATCAAATCGAGTGGCGGTAGTTGCAGATTGGCAGGACTTGCAAGAACCTCTTCTGACAAGATTTGAGCGTCCTTCCCTTCTACAACCCTTGAACTCCTCAAGAAACCTTAGCCTTATGAACTGGGTGAATTGACTAACCCCTTCTCCAGGGCCCTTGGGGTCATTTTTATAGAGAAGGGTGGACAAAACTGGGATTAGAGAGAAAGAAAGGGGCGGCTAGTAGGTTTATGTAGAAAATGGGCACCCCTATGGTTTAGGAATGGAAGGTTAGGATTAAGCTAGAGGGATCCTATGGCTAGAGTGAAAAGGAGAGGGCACCTATAAGTATGGAGGGTTGGGATTTAAGCTCCTAGGATTGAGTGGTGGAGATTAGGGGTTAGGTGGCGCCCTAGGGTTAGAATGCTAAAGAGATGGTGCTCTGGAATGGAGGGTGGAGATTGCAAGGTGAAGATCTAAGGGTATGAGAGGTTGATAAGGCTTCGATGGTTGAGATTAGATGTTAGAGAGGAGTGGAAGGTGAAGATTTAGCAGTTAGGGGTGGCTAAGGTTTCTTAGAGGTGAAAAGAATGAGTGGGGAGGCGCCCTAGGGTTTGCTAAGGAGAGGGGAGTATGCTAATACAGTAGGAGGGGCGTCTTTCTAGGTTTAGCAGATAGGAGGCGCCCTCCTGTGCTCAGTTTTTCACAGAAACACCCCATTTCTCAGTTGGAATTCTCACCAGCTTCCCAAAATCTATAGAAAACTCTGTAAATTTCCCATTTTTTATCCAGAATTTGCATAGAGACCCTTAGAGGTCACAACATTGAATTTAACCGGAAAAAGGGTACAGATTAGTTGGTCTAAGGTCTAAAATACCTCTAAAATGATGCCCTTAAGGCATCACAATATAAATTTATCATTACAATCCCCTTCCTATAACCATTTAACTCTTGATTTTTGCTTTTAGTAAATTTCTACCTGTAAGAGCCAATGGTGTAAGTTTTCCTTGGCACATCTTAGAGCATTTAGACTTTTTGGGGAATTACTCTCATCATGGCTGATTTCTTTTTTGAGCACCTCATCTTCAGCTAGCTTAATGTTCTAAAAAAGGTTCCCAAAAACTTCTTTGTTCTAGGTATGCAGACCTCTACGAAGCCATTTAAGCTTAAAGACCAAACATTAGAGGGTAGTACCCTGAATCGAAAGACTCCAGTTTTTCCTTCCTAGGTTAACTTTGGCTATTGGGGCCTAATAGCATAGGCTATGAGACAGCTTTTGGGCTGGGCACATTCTGGGCAGTTCATCTTTTCACACCCATGCTTTGGTTTTTAGTCAAAATAAATTAAGATGTAATTACTAATTTACCCATTCTCATGGTAACGTGGCATTTCCAAAAATTCTCTCAATAGCATAGGCTATTGGCCCCCAACAACTAAAGTTTTTCCTTCCTGGGTGAACTTTGGTTGTTGGGGCCCAATAGCATAGGCTGTTGAGATAGTTGCTGGGCGGCGTACGTTCTGGGCAGTTCATCTATTCACACCCATGCTTTGGTTTTTAGTCAAAATATATTAATATGTGATTACTAATTTACCCGTTCTCATGGTAATGTGGCATTTCCAAAAATTCTCTCAACACCATAGGCTATTGGCCCCCAACAGCTAAAGTTTTTCCCGTCTTCCTCAGTAGGAGTAGGAGGGATGTCATTGTCTGTGGGAGCCATCCTAAGGATTTCTATTGCGTTGGCACCCTCAATGAGAGTAGAACCCTCTCCTTCAAAGAGATTGTCTAAGGTGGTTACCCTATCCCCCATCTTCTATTGGAAACCTTTTAAGTCATCAATAGGAATAGGCGCAACACCCTTTTTGTGTTCAGACTATACCTTGCCTTGTAGGTATCTCACTAGTTCTGTTTGTATTCCCAGGTAGAAGAACATCATCCTTCGACATTGGGATGTGCAACTTCGGGGTCTATAAGCATTCTGTTTGTACACTATCTATCTATAGCATCTGTTGATCAACTTTATGTTCTGAAGAGATTAGCAATTGTGTTTTGGGGTTCAAGGGGAACCTCTGTACTAGCATCTGCCATGTCTATAACTTGAGAAGCATTTTCTTTCTCTTTTATCATGCGGGGTTTGTTAGACAGCGTATGCCCTTAGCTCCAATCAGAATGATGTACATTATGACATTTAATGTAAATGAATAAAGTACATATTTGATTCATGTTATTATGGTGTGTTTCTGTGTAATACCCTTAAACTGGACACATATGAGACTTGTGTTAGTTTAGAATCTTCACAGCCATTGGATAGATCTGGGGAGATTTATCCTACCAAGGCTGACACTGATGTGCCGCCAAGTTGGTTGGGGTGGCTTGTCTCAACTGCCATGGTGAGACCTGAGGTACATGCAGTGTGGGTTTTTTTGAAACCCTGAACCAAACCAGAATTCCAGTATTGCCCTGGACCTTGGAGATAGATGGGAAAAACTGGAATGTTACACCTGACCCCTAGACTCAATTATGATACTGCACTAGGTGTCAGATTGGGCTGTTTTTGATATGCCAATCAGTGATATCCTTAGAGGGGGTCAAAACCTGGGTATGTTGGGACAGTCCGAGAATTCATCTGAGTGGGTGATCATACTGACAAGATCAGCCCCTTTGTCGGACAAAGTGAATGATCGGGGATGCACTCTCTCTGATGGAAACAAAAGCTGCCGGCAGCCGATTTCAACTGTTGAAATTTGTTTTGCAAAATATATTTACATAGAGATATACATACATATATATATATATTATGGTTTCAAAATGTTTGCAAAAGGTTTTAATTCCTGGGATCCATGTGAGTAGAGAGTGCAGCACTGTACCTTGCAGTCGAGGGAGAGGTCCTCTCTTGTCGGGCAGTGTTTGATCATTATGGACTGAGAGGTTAAGTGTAAGACCATTGAGGGTAATACCTGATGGGCTAATCTTGCATCTGCCCACAGCTCTTGGGTTTTTATAAGGTGGCTTGACCCAATGACCATTTAGTGTAAATGTTGGGCCCATTAAAAGCCCATGGTGATGGGCTCAGGGGTTCACTGTCTCCTACAGTGAATTCGGCCAAGCCTTGTAATAGAGGCTAGGCTGAACCCATGTGGCCGATGTGTAGATCAATGTTTGGGTCCCAGCCATACAATGATATCCAACTAGGCAACAGTTTGGAGGATAAGTGAGCACATGGACATAATGGGCCTAAAGCCCAATTCGAACTGGCTTAATATGATTAATTAAAGAGGGGCGGTTTTGGGATTTAGATCAACAAGAAGGATAAGGGATTATCCCTATCCACTCAGAGTGTCCAGATCCAAATAGAGATTTGGATCAAGAAACTCTTAATTGGGTTAGGAGGGCTGATCTTTATCTGCAGATAAGATAAGGGATTATCCTTATCTCTTAAAGAGAGTCCAGATCCAAATACAAGATTTGTATTAGGAAACTCCTAATGGGATTTGGAGAACCTCTCTTTAAGGCTATAAATAGAGGAGAAGGGCGAACCCCAGTTCATCCCATTAGATTACTGATACAAGAGAGAAGACAACATACAGTTAGACTGACGCCATCTTCTGCTCTTGCCTTCTCCTGCTATTGCCGCCATTACCAGTTCAATCTCCACCTGTAGGAGCGATCAAGAAGGGTTCTTGATATCACCTTTTGGTAGAAAAGGTGATCTGAAGTCGTGCTCACTCGCCCTCCATCAGATTCTTGGTGAAGAATCAGGTTCTTGCTGAAGATCCATCTTGCTGATTCTGCTCCACCCTACGCTGTGTCATTTTCAGTGGGAGTAGTCTTTGGTAATCTCCTTGAGCGTGAACACCTTTGTTGGGAGTTACTGTTACTCCGTATCAGGTATATCCCTCTCCTACCTTTTGGTTTCAGATCTGGTCCGGTTTAGGTTCGAGATTGATCATTAAAAATGTAGCTTTCTAAAATAGGGAATGTGATTTCCACATGGGAGAGAGAGAAATTTTGAAATTTTGCCCAACCTACCTGCAAGGTTCGGCCATCCATATGATTTAGGCCTTGATGGTTTGTTCATTGGAAAAAAATTCTAAACTAGTTTACCACTAGGTGCTGCTTTCTGTGCATTCTCACCCTTGTTAGTTCTCGTCCAAAATTTATTATGTTTGCACTCCTCCCTAGAATGGCCAATCTTGTAGCAATTATCACAGTAGTGAAGGAAGGGGAAATCCATCATATGGATAGTCGAACCATGCTAGATGGCTGGGAAAAATTTTAAAAATTTCTTTTCACCCTCATGGGAATCGTATTTCCAGTTTTAGAAAAACTACATTTTTCAAGGATCGTTCTTGCACCAAACTGAACCAGACCTAAAACCAAAAGAATGGGAGAAGAATACCTAATACGGATTCCATATGTGTAGTTCCCAAAGTGGGTGTTTATGCCCAAAGTGGGTGTTTTTGACCCAGATCATATGACAAAATTGTCATGTGACAATTAACTTAATCTTATTAATTATGGGACTTAGGTCCATCTACTTCAAGGGATCATGAACCAAAGTGTTGCATGGCCTCTTTAGGCTTAATATTGTATGGCATGGGACCCCATAATGATCTCATATAAGCCCAGATGAGTTTGGCCAACCTCTAAAAAAGGCTACGTCAAATTCACTACTCAGGGTAGTGAACCCTCGACCCAATTAGCATTGGTCCAGTTTGGGCCCAACATTTACACCTAAATGATCCTTAGATTCAGCCACCCTATGAAGACCCAAGGATAATGAACTCATGTAAGACAATACCCATCAGGTAATCAGCCCTGTAATGGTCTCTTATAGTTAACTTCTTAGACCATAATGGTGAAAACATTGCCTGATAGGGAAAGAGCTCTTCCCTGGCTACAAGGTGCAATCCCATACTCTCTACTTGGATGGATCCGAGGATTAAAACCTTTTGCAAACCTTTTTCAGAAAATAGTAGTATATAACATATAAATACATTTTGCAAAACCATATTTCAAACATAGGTGACATCCACTACTAATAATTTAGCTTTCCATCAGAGAGAGTGGAAACCCTGACATTCCCTTTGTCCGACAAAGGGGCTGATCCTATCACTATGATCACCCACTCAGGTGAATTCTTAGACTGCCCCAACATACCTAGGTATTTGACACCTAATGAATCTCATTGGTTGGCATATCAAAGATAGCCCAGTCCAACACCTAGTGTAGTACCATAATCAAATCTAGGGTTATGTGTAACTTTCCAGTTTTGCCTATCTATCTCTAAGGTCTAGGTCTAAATGGAAATTGGTCTGGGTTTAGTTATTCTAATAAATACCCACTAGCTGTGCTAAGGATTTAACCCTATTTGGTGAGACAAGATGCTCCAACTCCTTAGTAGTACACCAATATCAACATTGTTAGGATAAACTCCCCAAGTCTATCTAATAGATGAGAACATTCTAAACTTACATGAGTCTCTTAAGTGTCTTGTTTAAGGGTTAATACATAGAAAATACCAATATTAACATGAAAAAACAATATAATTTATTCATTTACAAATAAATGTTTATGTACATTATTCTGATTGGAGCTAAGGGCATACACTATCTAACAGCTCCTACTCGCACTTAGGTCTAATCGGGTATAAGCCTTAGTCTCGTACTATCCATGTGTTTCTCAAACACTTTTTGTGTCAGTGGCTTAGTTAATGGGTCTGCAACATTTTTCGCCGATGCTACCTTCTAAATCAGGATGTTTCCTCACCAACAATCTCACGTATAACCAATGTTGTCAGGCAACCATGGAATGGGTGATGCAATACGAACCCAAATTTCTAGACAAATTCTTCATCCATAATACTTATTTGCCAGCCACACTTGTGGCAATGTGCTTGACCTCGATAGTGGACTAGCTACTTAACTCGTTACACAAGATCCCAAATGTATCCAAATGTAGACTTTCTATCATCTGGACTAGACTAGAAGTTAGTATCTATATACCTAACCATCTATAGTAAACTGCCATTAAAGATAAGACAATAGTCTTTGGTTCTTTGTAGGTATTTTAGTATGTTCTTCACGACAGTCCAGTGCTCGTGTCCTGGGTTGGATTCATATCTAATCACAACATTTATGGCCTAAGCAATGTCTAGCTAAGTGCATAACATAGCATACATGATGCTCCCTACGGTTGATGTACATGGAACTTCTCTCATGTCTTCTATCTTCTTAGGGGTCTTAGGTTACATTCCTTTGGAGAGAGTGATTCCATATCTAAAAGGAATATGATGAGGGGCATTTTGGTCCCTCCACACAAATAGAGACACGTGGATACTGTTGACAGCATAGCGCTAAGTCAGCAAGCCAGTTCGACAAGTCAGCACGTGACACCCGACATCAGGTGGGTGGCCGAGCTGGGGGGAGCTTGATACACCGCCAACGAGAGCTTGCCCAAACCGTTCTACGTTATTGCAACCATAGGGGTGCCGTTATTGCAATCATAGGGGCAGCTCACCGAATCATTCCCCACAAGACCCACGGGCGACTTGTAACCGCCACACAAATCTAGCAACTAACGTGCCAACGTGCCTTATATTGTGGAAACTGAAAAATGCTAGGATCCATCTAAGGGACGCCATGAAGGTTGCGGAATGGGTGGGTGAATTTCAAAAATTTTCCTACCTTCTTCCAACTGGGAATCATATTCCCTAAATTTAGAATACAATATTCAAGTATCCTACTTGAACCATAATCGAACCAGATCTGAACCAAAAAGAAAAAGGAGGAGTTATACCTGATCCAGAGAAATAGTATCTCCCAAAGTTGGTGTTTACGCCCAAAGAAGACACCAAGATCCACTCCTGCTGAAGATGACATAGATGTTTGTGGAATGGAACCAGCAGAGTGCATCCTACACACTGGATCCTTCGCAAGAATCCTCTGGAAACTCTGAGCACCAAATCTTTTTCAGTCTTTTCTACAAGACTGATGTCAAGAATTAATTTCTTGATTTTTTTCTACTACAAAGATCAAATCTTGCCAGAAGGAAAGGTGGCGACTGGAAGAGAACTCCTGGGATGAAGATGGCTGAATTGCTTCTCTTCTCTCTGGAGTGTGAATGAGATCTAATCTCAATTCGTAGGATGCTTTCTTGCTTTTTCACCCTTGGTTCAAAATCTAATGATTTTTCTCAAAGGGTTTCTCCTCCTTTCTTCTTAATTAAGAAACCCCTAATTAGGAGTTATCCCAATCCAAATCAGTATTTGGATAGGGGATGATCTTAATCCTATCTGCAGATTAAGTTACTTTACTCCTGATCTTATCAGGAGGTTACCAGATTCAAATCTGATTTGAATTTGGTCTCCCAGAGTGGATAAGGTTAAAAGGCCCTATCCTTTTACTAACATTAATCTCAGATCTGCCCCATAGATGGGTGATCATATCAGCCCAGCTCGAGATGGGCTTTTAGCCCATTAAATGTTCAGTGCATAACTAGTTTCCAATCTGCTGCCCAGTTGGGCTTCTTTGTATGGCGTGGGACCCAAGCATTGATCTACACACCAGCCACATGGGTTCGGCCCAACCTTTATTACAAGGCCCAGCCGAATTCAGTGAAAAGCTCAGTAAACCCCTAAGCCCATCACATGGACCCTATGGGCCCAGCACTTACACTAAGTGGTCCCTAGGCCAAGCCATTTTATAAAAACCCAGGGACTATGGGCAGGTGCAAGATTAGCCCATCAGGTACTATCATAAATGGTCTTACACTAAACCTCTCAGCCCTTAATGATCAAGCACTGCCCGACAAGAGAGGACCTCTCCCTCGGCTGCAAGGAGCAGTGCCGAACTCTCTACTCACATGGATCCCGAGAATTAAAACCATTTGCAAACATTTTGAAACCATACATATACATATATATATTTGAATTTTGCAAAACAAAATTCCAACGATTGAAAAAATTGCCAGTAGTTTGGTTTCCATTAGAGAGAGTGCATTCCCGATCATTACCTTTGTCCAACAAAGGGGCTGATCTTGTCACTATGATCACCCACTCAGATGAATTCTCAAACTGTCCCAACATACCCAGGTTTTGATCCCCGCTAAGGATCTCATTAATTGGCATATCAAAGACAGCCCGATCCGACACCTAGTGAAGTGTCATAATCGAGTCTAGGGGTCAGGTGTAACTTTCCAATTTTGCCCATCTGTCTCCAAGGTCCAAGGCAACACTGGAAATCTGGTCTAGTTCAAGGATTCGAGTAATCTCATACTGAATGTGCCTTGGGTCTTACCTTGGTGGCCGAGACAGGCCATCCCAACACTTGGTGAAACACCAGTATCAGCCTTGGCAGGATAAATCTCCCCAGACTTATCCAATGGCTATGAACATTTAAAACTAACACGAGTCTCTATAAGTGTCCAGTTTTAGGGTCTTACACAGAATTATACCAAACAACATGAATCAAACATGCACTTTATTTATTTACACTAAATGTCAAAAGTACATCAAATCGGATTGAAGCTAAGGGCATACAAAACTGTCTAACAGCTCCCACTTGCACTTAGGTTTAATCTGGTACAAGCCGGAGTCCTATACTTTCCACGTGTTTCTCAAACACCTTCTGTGTCAGTGGCTTAGTCAATGGGTCTGCCACATTATCCGCTGATCCTACCTTCTGAATTAGGACGTCCCCTCTACCAACGATCTCCCGTAGTACGTGGTACTTCCTCTCGATGTGCTTTGACCTCGAGTGGGCCCGAGTCTCTTTAGCCTGGGCGATTGCTCCATTGTTGTCACACAACAACGGGATGGGTGATGTGCTAGACAGAATCACTCCCAATTCGTGTATGAATTTCTTCATCCACACGGCTTTCTTGGTAGCTTCACTTGCGGCAATGTACTCGGCCTCATTTGTGGAATCTACAGTGGACCCCTGTTTGCTGCTTTTCCAGCAAATAGCACACGATCCTATCGTGAAAACATATCCAGATGTAGACTTTCTATCATTTGGATCCGACTGGAAATCGGCATCAGTATACCCTAGAACTTGTAGTGAACCACCCTCGAATACTAGACAAAACTCTTTTGTCCTTCGAAGTTATTTGAGTATGTTCTTCACAGCAGTCCAATGCTCCAGCCCTGGGTTGGCCTGGAATCTGCTTACCACACTCACCGCCTGAGCAATGTCCGGGCGAGTGCACAGCATGGCATACATGATGCTCCCTACGGCTGAGGCATAGGGAACGTCTCTCATGCCCTCAATCTCCTCAGAAGTCTTTGGAGACATCTTCTTGGAAAGAGTGACTCCATGCCTGAAAGGAACGTTTCCTTTCTTGGAGTTCTCCATGCTGTATCTTTTGACAATTTTGTCAATGTAAGCAGCCTGGGATAATCCAATTATCCGCTTCGATCTATCTCTATAGAGTCAAAGACCCAGTATGTATGAAGCTTCTCCAAGATCTTTCATGGAGAACTGCTATGATAGCCATACCTTGACCGAAGTCAACATTCCTACATCATTCCCAATGAGTAGGATATCGTCTACGTACAACACCAAAAATGTGATCTTATCCCCACTGGACTTCTTGTAAACATAGGGTTCATCGGGATTCTGCTCAAAGTCAAACGTTTTGACAACTGAATCAAAGCGGATGTTCCAACTCCTAGAAGCCTGCTTAAGTCCATATATGGATCTATTAAGTTTACATACCATGTGTTCCTGACCAGTAGCAATGAAGCCTTGCGGCTGCTGCATGTAGATATCTTCACCAAGATCTCCATTTAGGAACGCGGTTTTGACATCCATTTGCCAAATCTTGTAGTCATGGTACGTTGCTACAGCTAGCAGGATCCTAATGGATTTAAGCATGGCCACGGGCGAAAAAGTTTCCTCATAATCGATGCCTTCTTTCTGAGTATACCCTTTCGCCACCAAACGGGCTTTGTAGGTCTCAATCCTGCCATCGGACTGGTGGTCTGGATACCCGAGTGGATCTTCTAGGTTGGTTACTACCTGGAACTTGTAGGACATCTCCCACTACTCCTGAGCTCTCCTCATCAAGAACTATTTCCTGACGATGGGTGTCCAGGATGTATTCGGTTTTTAAGAATTGGACGTTTCGACTGCGGAACACTTTCTGCTCACTTGGGTCATAGAATAGATAACCCACTGAATCTTTTGGGTAGCCTATAAATAGGCAACGGCTGGTTTTGGACTCCAACTTGTCCGCACTTGTTCTTTTAACGTGTGCAGGACAACCCCAAATCTTCAAGTGTCTCACACTTGGCTTCCTTCCGGTCCATAGTTCATATGGAGTTTTCGGAACTGATTTGGTTGGAACCCGATTCAGCACGTAGATAGCAGTCTCTAATGCGTATCCCCAAAAGGATGTGGGTAACTCTGAGCGTACGAGAAGTGATTGAACCATGTCCAACAAGGTCCTATTCCTCCTCTTTGAAACATCATTGAGTTGAGGTGTAGCAGGAGGAGCTAGTTGTGACACTATCCCGTTGACCTTTAAGTAGTCTCTGAATTCGTCTGAGAGATACTTGCCACCTCGATCCGATCGAAGGGCCTTAATTTCTCTCCCTAACTATTTCTTGACTTCGTGTCTGAACTCCTTGAACTTTTCAAAGGATTCAGACTTGTGTCTCATTAGGTACACGTAACCATATCGTGAAAAATCATTTGTAAAGGTGATGAAATACACGTGTTGATTCCATGTCCTAACACTCGGGGGATCACATACATCAGTATGTATTAGGTCAAGTGTGCCTGCAGATCTTTCAGGCTTACCGTCAAATGGCCGCTTAGTCATCTTACCTTGTAGGCAAGGCTCACAAGTGGGAAGACTTTCTATGGTTAGAAAATCCAAAGGGCCATCCTTTACCAGCCTTGTGATTCGGTCAACACCGATATGGCCTAGTCGGTAATGCCAGAGGCACGTGGGATTTACTGTATCACGATTCCTTTTCTTGGGATTTCTGACCGACGTAGTTTCGGTTAAGTTAGTTTCCCGAGAAGGATGTAGAACATAGAGACCGTTCTCCAGTTCCCCGCACGCGATGAATTTGTTATTCCGTTTAACAGTAATCATATTACTAAAATAAACAGTATATCCATCAGCACACAGTTCAGAAACAGAAATTAAATTTCTTCTCAAGTTCTGTACATAAAGACAATCTTTAAGTACAAGCACTCCTCTAAATACTAATTCTACGGTTCCTATTGCCGCAGCTGCAACACTTGCAGTCGTTCCCAATAATAGTGTCACTTCACCTTCACTCAATCTTCTGCTAACTTTGAACCCCTGCAGTGAGTTACACGCATGAGTTGAAGCCCCGGAGTCAACACACCAGGACACAGAAGTAACTAACATATTAGTTTCTATGACACAAGTTTCAACGTTACATTTCTTAGATTTCAGGTAGGCAGGATAGTTCTTTTTCTAGTGGTCGGTCTGCTTGCAGAAGTGACAGACATCCGATGCCTTGTTCTTCTTCTGCTTCTTAGGCTTGGCAGCTTTCTTCTGGGGCTTCTTTGCCTTTCTCTTTTTCTTGCCCAATCTGTTAGATTCAGCAAGCATAACCACAGGCTCATCCTTCTTTAGTAGATCCTCGGCCCTCTGCAACATATTGCTGAGTTCTTGAATGCTGACATTCAGCTTGTTCATGTTGTAGCTCATTGTGAACG
The DNA here is from genome assembly GCF_055504915.1 of Nelumbo nucifera. Classification (NCBI taxonomy): domain Eukaryota; kingdom Viridiplantae; phylum Streptophyta; class Magnoliopsida; order Proteales; family Nelumbonaceae; genus Nelumbo; species Nelumbo nucifera. The sequence continues at coordinate 49,634,793 of NC_142652.1, forward strand.
CGTTGAAGGAAGAGGGCAAAGAATTCAGGATGGCATCCACTTGCGTGCCAAGATCTAACCCAGATCCAAGAGCTTCGAGTTCGTTAATGTAACCCATCATCCGAAGACAATGGTCATGAACTTTCTGCCATTTGGACATCTATGCGGTCATGAACAGTTTTAGGACCTTCTGTCGAGTAGAATGGTTATGCTCTTCATACATTGTCTTTAGACTGTCCAATATGTCCTTGGCTAGTTCGATCTGATCGAACTGCCTCTGTATTGAGTTGTCTAGTGAGGCAATGACAAAGCAGCGGGCTAGGGAGTTCTTATCCTCCCAATCTTGGTAGTCCCTCCTACGGGCCTTAGAAGCCCTATCACCCGGACACTTCGGAAGTTAGGACTAGCATAAGATTTCTGTACCAGTCGGCATAGTTTGGGCCCTTAAGCTTGTTATCGTCTAGAAGCTTTGCGAATTGACCGTTTGCCATTTTCTGATAAAACAGCAAGGATGTTAGTCCACAACCTTAGTTTGATTCATCTTACCTACATAGATATGGTCTTTAATCTATGTTCCATTTCCATTTGTTCATCTCTGAGATTTCCCTCCTTACTCAGTGACGGAGATGACGAAATGTCTCTGGAAATGTGGGAAATCACATGGGGTGTGTGAAGCCAACTGTTTCAACTGCATAACCCCACCACCTTTCTGTGACGGATCATATCCACTCATCGAATGAGTTTCTCTTTGGCCTTTGTCAGACAAGGTTCAGAGCCGTTTTCAGGTAAACCTTTCTGTCCAGTGAGTGCTTACCCATCATATTCAGGTTACGCCAAGGTACCGTGAGAGAGTTTCCATTTTCTGGTGAAGTCCCTCCCACATCGGTCTATGACGCCCCTATCATCTTATGAAACACTCTGACTGATCCAACAGCAAATGGATAGCCCATTTTATGGTGCGTTTCCACATTACTGAAGGACCCATCATTGTGCTAATGACGGAAGGCCTTTAGAGAGTCCATCATATGGATCTCCCTATCACATGCACTCATATTTGCTGGAGGGAACTAAATTATGCCATAGTTCTAATTTAGGTCAAACTAGAGTGGCTCTCATTGACTTTTATAAAGTCAGATTTCTGGTGGGCCTTAATCGGTTAGGGTTTCCGCACGCATCCCTTTTCAGGGTAGTGGGGCCCACCAAGTAAGGAGGGGTCATCCAATGACCTTCTGGGACACCATGGCAATGATGTGCATTCAGCCATGGTGTGCGCAAGAGCCACTAACGAGTCATCATGGGCCAAGTGCTTATGGCCCATGGTCGCAGCACATCAAACATCCAAACATCACATGTAAAGGAAGAATTGATCCAATCAATTAACTGCTGTAAAGCCCATTGAACAGCCCATTTAAAAACATAACATAAACAATTTATGTCTACTAGGTGTATGGACTGAATCGTAGATAGCAATTCGGCCCATACAACTTTTCTCACAAGAGTGGGCTTTTGCAGTTTTAACCTTTTAAAACTAAGCTTTACAGGTGGGCCAAATTAATCCCTGTAATTGAACATCAGATTTGGAACTGGAAGAGGGAGAAAATTGGACTGAAGATAGTCCTTTTTGAACCCTAGATTTGGTCCAAACAGTTTTGGTCCAATCTAGCCCGAAATTGTCTGAAATAGATTTTCAATTAAGAGTTAATTCATGAAAGATCTAAAATTAATCATTTCGATTTTAAACAATCACAAATCAAGTATGGACTGTTCGCACCACCTGCAAAACAGAGGTTAATCACTAGGGTTGTAGTTTCACAAACTGCAAATCGCAGAAAGCGATTTCTCCATCTGCAAAATCTCCAGCGTCGCCTTCCTCTTCCTTCTTCTTCAATCAAGAAAATAAAAAAAAATAACAGAAATCCCATTTCTATTAATAATTACATTCTTGATCAAATCCTATACATTCAGTCTAGAAAATAAAAAAAAATATTTACAGACCAAATTGAATAAAATAAATGAAAAAGGGTGCGCAGACCATCTGCGAAAAATCTACACAGCGATCTCCAGGTTCGAACAGTCCATTAAATCAAAATAAATAAAGAACAGTTCTAAATAAATTTTGGATTTAACAGAAATTAATTTCAGATCAATCACCCTTAACAAGAAACAATTTCTTGAAATAAAGAAAACAATCTGCGCAAATCTTGGCAGAACATCTTCTGTCCATCTGCGCAGGTTCAGATCTGGATTTCTTTTGGTTCAAGATTCGAACCTATGGCTCTGATACCACTGAAAGAATGGTAGGATCCATCTAATGGACGCCATGAAGGTTGCGGAATGGGTGGGTGAATTTCAAAAATTTTCTTACCTTCTTCCAACTGGGAATCATATTCCCTAAATTTAGAATACAATATTCAAGGATCCTACTTGAACCGTAATCGAACCAGATCTGAACCAAAAAGAAAAGGGAGGAGTTATACCTGATCCAGAGAAACAGTATCTCCCAAAGTAGGTGTTCACGCACAAAAAAGACACCAAGATCCGCTCCTGCTGAAGATGACACAGTTTATTGTGGAACGGAACCAGCAGAGTGTGTCCTACACACTGGATCCTTCGCAAGAATCCTCTGGAAACTATGAGCACCGAATCTTTTTCAGTCTTTTCTACAAGACTGATGTCAATAATTAATTTCTTGATTTCTTTCTACTGCAAAGATCAAATCTTGCCAGAAGGAAAGGCGGCGACTGGAGGAGAACTCTTGGGACGAAGATGGCTGAATTGTTTCTCTTCTCTCTAGAGTGTGAATGAGATCTAATCTCAATTCGCAGGATGCTTTCTTGCTTTTTCACCCTTGGTTCGAAATCTAATGATTTTTCTCAAAGGGTTTCTCCTCCTTTCTTCTTGATTAAGAAACCCTTAATTAGGAGTTATCCCAATCCAAATCAGTATTTGGATAGGGGATGATCTTAATCCTATCTGCAGATTAAGTTAGCTTACTCCTGATCTTATCAGGAGATTACCAGATTCAAATCTGATTTGAATTTGGTCTCCCAGAGTGGATAAGGTTAAAAGACCCTATCCTTTTACTAACATTAATCTCAGATCCGCCCCATAGATGGGTGATCATATCAGCCCAGCTCGAGATGGGCTTTTGGCCCATTAAATGTTAAGTGCATAACTAGTTTCCAATCTGCTGCCCAGTTGGGCTTCTTTGTATGGCGTGGGACCCAAGCATTGATCTACACACCAGCCACATGGGTTCGGCCCAACCTTTATTACAAGGCCCAGCCGAATTCACTGAAAAGCTCAGTAAACCCCTAAGCCCATCACATGGACCCTATGGGCCCAACACTTACACTAAGTGGTCCCTTGGCCAAGCCATCTTATAAAAACCCAGGGACTGTGGGCAGGTGCAAGATTAGCCCATCAGGTACTATCATAAATGGTCTTACACTTAACCTCTCAGCCCTTAATGATCAAGCACTGCCCGACAAGAGAGGACCTCTCCCTCGGCTGCAAGGAGCAATGCCGAACTCTCTACTCACATGGATCCCGGGAATTAAAACCATTTGCAAACATTTTGAAACCATACATATACATATATATATATATATATTTGAATTTTGCAAAACAAAATTCCAACGATTGAAATCAACTTCCGGCAGTTTGGTTTCCATCAGAGAGAGTGCATTCCCGATCATTACCCTTGTCCGACAAAGGGGCTGATCCTGTCACTATGATCACCCACTCAGATGAATTCTCAGACTGTCCCAACATACCCAGGTTTTGATCCCCACTAGGGATCTCACTGATTGGTATATCAAAGATAGCCCGATCCGACACCTAGTGAAGTGTCATAATCGAGTCTAGGGGTCAGGTGTAACTTTCCAGTTTTGCCCATCTGTCTCCAAGGTCCAGGGCAACACTAAAAATCTGGTCCGGTTCAAGGATTCGAGTAATCCCATACAGCATGTGCCTTGGGTCTTACCCTGGTGACCGAGACAGGCCATCCCAACACTTGGTGGCACACCAGTATCAGCCTTGGTAGGATAAATCTCCCCAGACTTATCCAATGGCTATGAACATTTAAAACTAACACGAGTCTCTATAAGTGTCCAGTTTTAGGGTCTTACATAAAATTATACCAAACAACATGAATCAAACATGCACTTTATTTATTTACACTAAATGTCAAAAGTAATCAAATCGGATTGGAGCTAAGGGCATACAAAACTGTCTAACAGAAACAGCTCTGCCAAAAACTCAGAGACGTTGCCCTAGGCACCTGAACCCTAGATAACTATAAAAGGGACTCTAAATCCACTCCAAATGTATGTACATTGAAGCACTTAAGCTCTTTCATACATTCTCACGAAATTCCCATTCCGACATAAGCATCAGAGTATTCCCCTAGGTAAAAACTACCCAAGCACTCTTACTCTTCTCTCTTTATAGCTCTTTCCAGCTCGGACGCACAGATATCACCTCGGCCATGCAACTCGGCACTATCAAATCAGAACCTTGTTCGATCCCAATAACAGGACACAAGGGAGCGACCAGATTGCACATCATCAATTGGCGTAGTTTGTGGGATACACAACAAATAGCTAGAGTACCCTTCTTTTATTCTTTTCTTAAAATCCATCAATGGCATCCTCAAACAATCCTTCTGCTAATAACAACGTTAATGGCCAAATCCCCACAATCACCATAGGCCAGATCAATGTTCCTTTACCTCCAACTAAAGCTTAAGGGAACGTAAATGTACCTCCTCTAGTTGTCAACCCCGTAGCAGCCCCCACGACGGTTGATGTACAGCAATTCAATGACCTGGTACGATGTGTGCAGACCATCACCAAACAACTCAGGTCCTGGGAGAACAGATTTGCCTTCATGACTGTATAGCAACAACAACAACAACAGCAACAACAATATCAGCAGCAGTGATACCCGTCGGTACCTCTCCACCAAGTTCCGCAGAATAGCCAGCAAGTGCCGCGGAACGACCAGTAGGTACTGCGGAACAGCCAGCAACAACCACTCAACAGTCAGCAAGTACCGCCCAATGACTAACAAGTGCCACGCAACAACCAGGATGTACCTAGAAACAACCAACAGATGCTTCCTCAGAACAACGGCCTGAACCGGGAGGACCCACCTCATCCATGGGTATGTAGCCAAGTTTAGGTTCCTGACAAAGGTGATGACCAAGACCCTACCAATGGTATAGCCTGAGGTTCCTTCTAGGACTGACGCCGCCAACTTGACTGAAGGTACCAAGAAGAAGCACAAGAAGTGCAGGTACCATGCCGGAAGGAAGATTTAGCTCGCCCAGGCAAGCAGGGAAGCCCAACATGGAGAAAATAGCGTTGCTACCAGCAGGATGGTCTCCCTCTCTAAACCACCCAGCCAGACATGAGAAACCCCCTAGCCCCTGAGATCCTTAAAGCCCTAAGGCCAAAGAACTTCCGGGCCTTGACCCTAGAGTCCTACAAAGGTAAGATGGACCTGGTGGAGCACGCTAACAACTTTCAAGCCCTCATGCTCCTTCATGGAGTAAATGATGCCAGCATGTGTATAGCATTCCTTACAACACTGAAAGAAGAAGCCTAGCTCTGGTACTCTAGACTAACTCCTGGTTCCATAAGGAATTGGGACCAGTCCTCCAAACTATTCATCAACCAGTTCGCCACTAGCAAAAGACATTCCAAATCGGTGACCTGTCTATTTAACGTCATCCAAAAACCAAATGAAACATTGATGGAGTACATCAAGAGATTCAACATGGAACGCCCAGCTTATGGCAGCAAAGAAGGGAGTGAAACATCGCAAGTTGAAATGGAAACTTGAGTTACACCCACCGACTACCATGGATGCATTTCTTGATGTAGCTCACATATTCATCAAGACAAAAGAAGCAGTGGGATTAGAGTCTGACCAGAACGGGAAAAGGAAGTGAACTGAGGAAGAAGCAAGTACGAGCAGAACCAAACAGAGAAGTAAGTCTCCCAGGAGGAGCAAGTCGCCAAGAGGCAGGTGCAGTAGCTCACCATGCTGATGAAGCAAGTCGCCGGCGTGAGGGTCAAACAAACGATCAGCCACACTGCCAGCATACACCAGGACATTCACTCCATTGAATACCAAGAGAAAGGAAATTTTGATGCAAATCAAGTCCAAAGACTATGTGAAGTGGCCACCCAAGATGAGGGGGGACCCCACCACCCGAAACCCAAACAAATACTGCCATTTCCACAAAGATGTAGGACACGACATAGAAAATTGTTGGAATTTGAAGAATAAAATTGAAGATCTCATCAAAAGAAGCTACTTGAGACACTTCATTAAAGATGAACGACGACCTGAAGAGGGAACCAGCAGGGAAGCGCCCTAGGCTAGCAGGGAGTAAGAGTCAGCTCCCCACAACCAGCAACCACAAGAAAGGTAGGTCCAAGGGACCATTAATGTAATAACAGGAGGTTTGATAGTTGTTGGCTGCACCTCATCAGTAGGTAGAAATGCAATAAGGGAGCTGGAACAAGAAGATGGCAATCTGTCCAAGCACCCCTGGAAAGAGGAAGTAATCTATTTCAATAAGGATGATATGCGTGGGATCCAGTACCCACATGACGATGCCCTAGAGGTAAAACTATTGATAAATGACTTCAGGGTGAAGAGGATTTTAGTATACTCTACCAGCTCGGTAGATATTTTGTTTATAGAAGTTTTCAAGAGAATGGAGCTCGACAAAGCCAACTTGTAGCCCGCTGATATCCCACTGGTAGGTTTCAGTGGCGAAGTAGTTCGCCTAGTTGGTAGGGTGAGAGTGCTGGTGGAGGCAGGTTTGCCCCCTACACATTACGCTTTGAGCACGACTTCCTAGTGGTTGCCACCTCATCACCATACAACGCAATTTTGGGACGACCAATCCTACATGCGCTGCGAGCTATAGTCTCAACATACCACCTCGCATTAAAGTTTCCAATAGACACAAGCATAGGGGTGCTACGAGGAGACTAGCTGGAATCCAGAAAGTGCTATGTAGCATCTCTGAAAGCAAAGGGCAAGATAGCCACCAATATAGATCTGGAACCACCGTTGAAAAATACCGAAGAAAGTGCTCGCCTGATGAAAGAAACCAATGCGGTCCCGGTCTCCAAGACAAAGCCCAGAAAAATGCTCCAAATCGGAGCTCGCTTGGTGGAACCCATGCGATCTGAACTGGTAAGTTTTTTACTAAATAACTTAGATGTATTCGCTTGGTTGGCAGCAGAAATGCCCGACATAGACCTTGGACTAATAACTCATAAACTCAACGTTGACCCTATAGTTAGGCCCATCCGATAGAGGAAGAGAAACCTCGCCCCGGAAAGATGGAACATAGTAGACGAGGAGGTGAGAAAGCTACTGGCAACGGACTTCGTGAAGGAAGTCCAATACCTGAGCTAGATAGCAAATCCAGTTTTGGTAAAGAAGGCAAATGGCAAGTGGCGAATGTTCATAGATTACACAGACATGAACTGAGCTTGCCCGAAAGATAGCTTTCCCTTACCTAGCATAGATTGCCTGGTGGATGTAACCTCAGGATTCGAGCTACTCAGCTTCATGAATGCCTATTCAGGCTATAACCAGATCCTGGTGGATCCAGAAGACCAGGAGAAGACTGCTTTTATTACTGAAATGGGCTTGTATTGTTACAAGGTCATGCCCTTTGGTTTGAAAAATGCTGGGGCAACCTTCCAACGTATTGTTAATTTTGTTTTTTTTTATGATTTAATTGGTGATAAAGTAGAGTGTTACATAGATGACATGGTTGTAAAGACTCTTTTTTCAAAGAATTTGATTTCGGATTTAAACCTAGTGTTTAATGTTTTGAGAAAGCATAATTTGAAGTTAAACCCGAATAAATGTGCTTTCGGTGTAACATTAGGTAAGTTCCTAAGTCACATTGTCAACCAACGTGGCATAGAGGAAAATCCCGAGAAAATCCAAGCTATCTTAGACATGAGACCACCAAGCTCGGTTAAGGAGACCCAAAGACTAACTAGACAATTATCAGCTTTGAACCAATTTATGTCTAAATCGACTAGGAAGTGTTTTCCCTTCTTCAAGGCTATGAAGAAAAACCAAGCCTTCAAATGGACTGAGGAGTGTTAGCTCACCTTTGGCAAGCTGAAGCGGTACCTCAGTTCGCCTCCCCTGTTGATCAGACCTGAGATCGGGGACAAGCTCAAACTCTACCTCTCCTTGAGTGACGAGGTGGTTAGCTTGGTCTTGATAAAACAAGTTGACAGAATAAAGCAACCAGTGTACTACGTAAGAAAAGTCCTCCACGTTGCAGAAACAAGGTACCCCAACATAGAGAAGCTCGCCTTTACATTAGTGCTAGCGCCTGAAAGCTGAGACCATATTTCCGGGCCCACACAATTATAGTTTTAACCAATCAACCTCTGAAGCAAGTTCTTTAGGAACTGAGGTCTCAAGGAGACTCACCAAATGGACAATCAAGCTCAGTGAATATGATATCCAGTATGAACCGTAGCCAGTGATAAAGGCACAGGTCTTGGTACATTTCATTACCGAGTGTACCTTTAGCTCGCCACACCCCGAAAGGATAGAGATAGAAGCAGAAGCTTCGTCCAGTGCGGCACCACCTCTAGCTCGCGAGATAGCAGGCTGAGATGAAGAGCCCTAGATACTTCATGTGGATGGCTCATCCAACCAGAGCGGGAGCGGAGCTGGGTTGATACTCTACGGACCTAGTGATGTAGAGTTGGAGTACGTGCTCCAATTCCAATTTCGAGCTTCAAATAATGAGGCTGAATATGAGGCATTGTTGGCTGGCTTGGCACTAGCAAAGGAGGTGGGAGCTAAACACCTGGTAGTTTGCAACGACTCCTAGCTCGTTGTAAATCAAGTAAATGGGGACTACAAAGCCTGAGAACCCTCCATGGCAGCATACTTGGCCAAAGTAAGAAAACTCCTCCCTAGTTTCAACTCTTGATACCTCCAACAAATTCCGAGATCTAAAAACACAGAGGTCGATGCCCTTTCTAGACTTGCAAGAATGATTGACTCGACAAAACGAACGGTCTACATAGAAGAGCTACCTTGCCCCTCAATAGAAAAAGGAGGAGAAGAGGTCGCCGATATAACCGATATAGAGCCAAGCTGGATTGACCCGATCTATAACTACCTGAAACACAAAACACTACCGACAGAAAGGAACGCAACTCGACGAATAGAACGACACTCAACGCGCTATGTGATAGTGGGTGAGCTGCTCTACAAGAGGTCTTTCACACTACCCTACCTGCAATGTCTACGGCGAGCTGAATCTAATCAAGTCCTACACGAGATCCATGAAAGCCTCTACGGAGGACACATGGGGGCAGGGCCCTTGCTCAGAAGGCTTTACAACAAGGGTACTACTCGCTCACCATGAAATCAAATGCAACCGAGCTAGTCCAGCGATGTGACAAATGTCAATGACATGCCAACATCCTGCACCAGCCCGCTGCCAACCTGAGATACTTAAACAGCCCATGGCCATTCGCATAGTGGGGCATAGACTTGTTCGGCCCCTTCCTGCCAGCAAAATGGCAGAAGAAGTTCCTAGTAGTAGTAGTGGATTATTTCACCAAATGGATTGAAGTCGAACCTCTAGTCACCATAACAGCTCACAACATCGAGAACTTCTTCTAGCAAAGCATAGTCTATAGGTTCGGCCTACCTAGGGTATTGATCTCAGACAATGGAAGCAATTCGAGGATATTAAGTTCTAGAATTGGTGTGCACATATGGTAATAAGACAAAATTTTACCTCAGTGGCACACCCCCAAGCTAACGGACAAGCTGAAATCACCAATAAGGCCATTCTGCACAACCTCAAAGCTCGACTCTCTCAAGCTAAGGGTTTGTAGGTGGACGAGCTACCTAGCGTGCTATGGGCCTACAAAACCACCATCAAGGCAACGATAGGTGAAACACCCTTCAACATAACTTACGGGACTGAGGCAGTAATACCAACTAAAATGGAGATCTCGACACTGCAATCTGAAGTGTACACTAAAGAATCAAATGAGGAATACTTGTGAGCCAACCTCGACTTAGTGGGAGAAGTTAAAGACCTCGCATATATTCAAACTACAACATACCAACAACGTGTAGCTAGGTACTACAATGCCTGAGTTAAGAAACACAACTTCAGGGTTGGTGACTGATGTGAATAAAAATTATCATATTCTTATCTCTGATATTCAGTATTTTTACACTTAATTAACACTTAATTGGACTCATTACGCTGGTATTTTGATTCAGGGCAAGGAAAGAAGCTGTCAGAAGGAAAACAAGGCTAATCGGAGGGTTTTTCACAATTTCGGCACCGTTCAGTAATCTGAGCCTAACTCTCATATCCGGGCTCCGATTGGGCTGATTCAAGATGCACTGGAACGATAAGAGCGAGATCTACAACTTTGATGTTTTAGGTTTTGACAGATTCGGCCTACACCGAAGTCAAAAGCGGGCCCAAAGTCGGAGCGGATCCATAGTAAAGCCCAATTCACAGCTGAAGCCCAATTCGTAGAAAAAGCCTTGTAACAGCCCAACTTATTAAAGCAGCCCACTCGAACTCAAGAATCCAGAGTCCTCTTAGATTTGAATTCTAAATGTAATTCTAGAAAGTTAAATAGGATTGAGATCATTAGATAAGATATAAGATAAGATATGATAGGATCAGTGTAAAACTAACCTGGATTGTCCATTCTTGAGATAACTCCAAGTAGTTGTAACAGCCCCCCCCCAAAAAAAAACTATGTAAAGGGTGGGTGTACTAGCACCTGGGATCAATCTATCAATTACTGAAGTTCTCTCTGAAGCAATCAAGAAGACCATCAAGAAAGCTTCAAGAATGAAATCAAGAAGGCAAGAAAGCTTCAAGAAGGAGGTGGCGGCAAGAAGAAGAGAAGATCTCAGCTCCAATGGCAACATCATGAGTTCTTTCTTTCCTCTTGTTTGTTTTATTTCCTTTATCATGAATTGATTTCTTTATTGCTAGGGCTGTGGAAAGCCTAACAATGACAATGAATATATTTTTATTCTAATTTATCCAAGATTGTGATTTCCATATAGTCTATGAGTTATTATGCTTAATGTGATTAGGAGTGGCCATCTCTTAATTGATTGGGTTTATGTGAATGAATCAGGAGAGGAATTCATATAGTGGACCGAATAATTCATGGTGTGAATTGAATGGTATATAGGGATATATACACATGATTCATCTGCACGTATAAGTTTTTCCTTGAACTTAATGCATTTCTATCTTGAGAACTTTAGTCAAGAGATTGAAGGGTTACTTGATAGAAGTAGATTTGATATATCTTGGGAAAGAATATTAAATAAAATTGGAAAAACTTCAGCTTATGGAAATGACAAATTATCTTGGTTAATCTCATCCATTAATGTTCATTGGAATGGTTAGGCGGACCAATGGTCCTAGCAATCTCAATTAATCGTTGCATATTCAGTTATTGATTACCCTTGCTTATATTTTCTTTTTCTATTTTTAATTTTCAGTAGTTCTTATTGTTGGATATGAATTTCGGTTGTCCAAATAACAAAGGAAGGCTGTAGTTCTAATACTTATTTTGTTAAATCCTCGTGGGAACGATATTTTTATACTACTTGATAACTAGTGCACTTGCTAGGGTTAAAATTATAGCTATCAGTTACCTAGTACTCAGGAATGTTATGGTACTCGAGCCTGGTGTGGGGAAGTTCGGCCTGAATTGGGAAGGCCCCTATAGGATTTCCAAAACCATAGGAGGGAACGCGCATGAGCTCGAAACACTTGATGGGAAGGTAGTGCCCCGGGCTTGGAATGCGGACAGCCTGCATAGGTACTACCTCTGAAAACAAAGTGTTTCAAGCTACATCTAGAAGCTCGCCAGAATTAACTAACAGCTCGGCCCAACATCGTGTAAAGGTAAGTCAATAGTGCTAAAGGTAAAAGAATAGAGATATACTATACGGTAGAGTCAAGCTGAACAACACGAGGAATAGCCAAGAAAACAAAGGTCGATACAAGAAACAACTACTTCTATTAATCAAAAAAGGCCAAACGGTCATACAAGAGAATGGGCCAAGTGGCCACTAAAAAAAAGGAGAAGAAAAGAAAAAGTTCAACAAGTTCAGACAAATACAGGGCACACAGGCCCCAAAAAGCTTACAGGAGCATAAAGCCTCGGGAACATTAAGGGAAACCACCGACATCTCCACTAGATCACCAACTGAGCTGTAGACCGAGCTACTCGTCACCACTTGCATAATGAGCTCGTGCGGGACCTTGCGTGTAGTAACAAAGCTTACATCAAGATCAAGATACATGGACTTTAGATAACGTCGACAGAGCTTGAATCCCCTCTTCATCGAAGGAATACCGTCCATTGCCCTCTGCTTCTCGTACGCGGGAGACTTCAGATATGAGGCAACAGCCTCCTCCCTAGCTCGGAGCAAATCCTGGGTGCACTTCGATTGCCTCTCCTCCAGCTCGCGACGTGCCTTACTCAGCTCGTGTTGTGATTGGGTCAACTCGCGCTGCAATTGGCTCAACTCACGTTGCAGGCTCTGGTTCACTTGATACAGGTGCTGGCACTCTTGGCACTCTCCATCTGAATTGAGCCGGAGCTTTAGCACTTCAGCATTGAGTAAACCGATGTTCACCTGCTAACCTGCACCTTTTGCCCTAAGTGAGCACAGTCTAGTAGAAGCTGACTATAAGTGTTCGCCTACAAGAACCGAAATCAGAAGGAGAAGTCTTGCAGAAAAAGATCAAGGAATTTAAGGAGAGTATCAAACCTAGATGATGCACTGGGTCAGTCGAGCTCCCGTCTCGATGAGATCCCAGCTCGCCGAACTTCCGCACATCCTCAGGAAGAAGAATCCCCCTAGCCAACTGGATAGCCACGTGTGCACTGTTCGACCGGTCAATCACAGACACATAAGGAATACTAGGGATAAAGGGTGGAATGTCAGATATGTAAGGGCCAGCCTCTCACTCCTCTTGGGCGACTTGGGGCTCAGGCGAACTTCTGCACATCACCTCTTCATCGAAGGAATACCGTCCATTGCCCTCTGCTTCTCGTATGCGGGAGACTTCAGATATGAGGCAACAGCCTCCTCCCTAGCTCGGAGCAAATCCTGGGTGCACTTCGATTGCCTCTCCTCCAGCTCGCGACGTGCCTCACTCAGCTCGTGTTGTGATTGGGTCAACTCGCGCTGCAACTGGCTCAACTCACGTTGCAGGCTCTGGTTCACTTGATACAGGTGCTGGCACTCTTGGCACTCTCCATCTGAATTGAGTCGGAGCTTTAGCACTTCAGCATTGAGTAAACCGATGTTCGCCTGCTAACCTGCACCTTTTGCCCTGAGTGAGCACTGTCCAGTAGAAGCTGACTATAAGTGTTCGCCTACAAGAACCGAAATCAGAATGAGAAGTCTTGCAGAAAAAGATCAAGGAATTTAAGGAGAGTATCAAACCTAGATGATGCACTGGGTCAGTCGAGCTCCCGTCTCGATGAGATCCCAGCTCGCCGAACTTCCGCACATCCTCAGGAAGAAGAATCCCCCTAGCCAACTGGATAGCCACGTGTGCACTGTTCGACCGGTCAATCACAGACACATAAGGAATACTAGGGATAAAGGGTGGAATGTCAGATATGTAAGGGCCAGCCTCTCACTCCTCTTGGGCGACTTGGGGCTCAGGCGGGTGCTGATCAATACACATCAGGTCCTCCTCCCCCTTCAAATTGATGACGGGAGAGGTCTCGGATGAAGAAATCTTCCCCTTGGAAGACCAGCGTTCAGCTCAACACTTTTTACGAGAAGACCTCAGCTCTTCATTGGCTGACATCATTAAAGACAAGCTCGCCATACCTGTGGATAAGAATAGAACCATCAACAGAGCTAACAAGAAAAGGAAATAAGCAAATGTATGACCTAAAGAAAATATGCAATGTGCAACCTGACAACTGACCCACCTATACAGCTCAGTCCTACCTGAACAAGCATCAGCTCGGCCAGAAACTCTTCAATCCTAACTCGTTCCTGGACGAGCTGTTGAACCGTAGCCTATAGCTCAACATCCCTGCACTCGGAAACCTTCTAGCAACTACTATACCAGGCAGCCTCGACATCCCAATCTCCAACCTTTTCAAGAAGAAAGAACCTCTTCTTCCAACTCCTAACCTTATTAGGGAAGTTGAAGATCTTCCTCCCACTGCGAAAGGGAAGGAAAAAGCAAAATGGACCGGAGATTCTCTTTAGCTGGACTAAAGCTGAGAAGGCCTCAAGACTCAAAGGGAAGCCCCGGTGGTGGCATAAACTGATTAGGCCAACCAGCATTCAGACCCCGTTTGGGGCAAGCTGACCCAGCGATACCTTGTAGCGCCTCAATACAGTAGTGATAAACGGATGAAGGGAGAAGCGAAGACCAGTTGCCAATGACTCCTCATAGACGCACAACCCCTCCCGGCCGTGGTGTTAGATAGTGTATGCCCTTAGCTCTAATCAGATTGATGTACATATACATTTACTGTAAATGAATAAAAGTACATAATTGATTCATGTTATATTTGGTGTGTCTGAGTTATTACCCTTAAAATGGACACTTATGAGACTCGTGTTAGTTTAGAATGTTCTCAGCCGTTGGATAGACATGGGGAAGTTTATCTTGCCAAAGCTAACACTAATGTGCTGCCAAGTAGGTTGGGGTAACTTGTCTCAGCTGCCAAGGTTAGACCCGAAGCACATGTAGTGTGTGTTTGTTTGAAACACTAAACCCGGACCATTTTCCAGTTATGCCCTGGACCTTGGAGACTGTTAGGCAAAACTGAAAAGTTACACCTAACCCCTAAACTTGATTATGGTACTGCACTGGGTGTCGGATTGGGCTGTCTTTGATATGCCAATCAGTGAGATCCTTTGGGGGTCAAAACTTGGGTATGTTAGGGCAGTCTGAAAATTCACTCGAGGGGTGATCATAGTGACAGGATCAGCCCCTTTGTCAAACAAAGTGAATGATCGGGACTGCACTCTCTCTGATGGAAACCAAAACTATCGGCAGTCAATTTCAAACTTGTTTGAGATTTGTTTTTACAAAATATATTTATATGATAATATATATATATATATATATATATATATATATATATATATATTATGTTTTAAGAAAAATGTTTGCAAAAGGTTTTAATTCCTGGGATCCATCCGAGCAGAGCGTAGAACACTGCACCTTGCAGCCAGGGGAGAGGTCCTTCCCTATCAGGTAGTGTTTGATCATTAAGGGCTAAGAGGTTAAGTGTAAGACCATTTAGGGTTGTTATACCTGATGGGATATATCTCACTTAAGACCATTGTCCTTGGGCCTTCATAGGATGGCTGGACTCATGGACCATTTAGTGTAAATGTTGGGCCCATTAAGAGACCATACTGATGGGCTCAGGGGTTCACTGTGCTTAGTAGTGAATTCGGCCAGGCTTTGTCACAGAAGCTAGGTCGAACCCATATGGGCTTATGTGAGGTCATTGTTGGGGTCTCACGCCGTACAAAGAGAGCCAAATTAGCCAGCAACTAAAAGGGGACGAGAACCACTTGTTAAATGGGCCCAAGGCCCATGACTAATTAGATTAATCAGGGTGTCAAATGACAACTTAAAGCAGTCATGTGACTTGGGCGAATATGGGTATGGATCCTCTTATCCACTTAAAGAGTCCAGATCCAAATAAAGATTTGGATTAGGAAGCTCCTAATTGGATTAGGAGAGTTGATCTTTAAAGCTTATATAGAGGAGGGCGAACTGCTCCAGAATAGATTGCTTTCAGTTCTCTCTCTCTTTCTGCTCTTTCCGCCACACAAACCCAGTTCGTTCTCTAGTTCTTGGACTGATAGAGATCAATTCTCACTTCTGATTTTGCAAGAAAAATCAAATTAATTTCTTGCTCCTCTCCCTTGCTCGATCCAAGCTATTGGATTGCAGTTCTTGCTGAAGGACTATGTTGCTAAACCGACTTCACCCTAAGCTGTGCCATCTTTAGTGGAAGTTGGTTTTGGTACCCTCTTTGGGCATGAACACCCACTTTGGAAGCTACACGTGTGGAACCCGTATCAGGTATTCTTCTCCCTTTCTTTTGGTTTCAGATCTGGTCCAGTTCGATACAAGAATGATCATTGAAAAATGCAGTTTTTCTAAAACTGGGAATGCGATTCCTAGAAGGGTAAAAAGAAATTTTTGAAACTTTTCCCTACCATCCAACATGGTTCGACCTTCCATATGATGGATTTCCCCTTCCTTCACGTGGTCTCAAGGATAGTGATTAACAGCAGGCTTAATCCAACGATACTCGTCGGGAATCTCATACCTCTGACATATCTCAACTATTTCCTCCCCAGTCAGCTGAGTCAACTCAAACTTACCTACTACATCTTCTACCTCCTCTCTCCTACCTACTAAGGCACCACCAAAATAGACCCTGTACGAGCCCTCTCCAGAGGAGCTCGATTCATCGTCCAACCTACCGCCAGACTGCCTATCCTCACTAAAATGAGACATGGCGTAAAAACAAGAGTACTCACTAGAACAACAAAGGGGAGCCAGCAACGATGGCAACAAAACTCGAGATAAGGAGAAACTAAAGTTCGCAGACCACCCTCTTCCTTTAGAAAATCCAAAAATAGTGAATAAGTGGGAACCTCACTAGAGGCCCCGTATTTATAGCTTGCGGGAGAGGAAACCAATAGCCAAGATGAAAACCGCAGCTGGAAGAGGCGCGGTGCCAGGAATCCAATGGTGTAGGTGTGGGGCAGCTTGGTGACAGCAGAAATCAAGCGTGCAAGCTCAATCCCTAACCGCGTGAATTCAAAAATTCAAAAATGAGTGCACGCACTCAAATTTCGAATCTAAGCGTGCATTCAAATTTGAAACACCTGCCACAGGCACCGTACGCGCGAATGCAAAATCACATCCCTTTTTCT
Source organism: Nelumbo nucifera (assembly GCF_055504915.1). Lineage (NCBI taxonomy): Eukaryota > Viridiplantae > Streptophyta > Magnoliopsida > Proteales > Nelumbonaceae > Nelumbo > Nelumbo nucifera. The sequence goes on from NC_142652.1 coordinate 49,651,797, forward strand.
GAACTCCAGAAGATTCTAGAAGAATCGGTTTGGACCGTGAGCCCAAACCGACTGAGCTAAACCACTGACGAAGGCTAGTAGACCAAAATGCCCTAGAAGGTCCTACTCTCTTCGCTAGCTAAACAACAGCTCGAGAGTGGAGGTTAATTGACGAGGGGCATTTTGGTCCCTCCACACAAATAACGACACGTGGATGTTGTTCACAGCATAGCACCAAGTCAACAGGCTAGCTCGACAAGTCAACACGTGGTACCCGACATCAGGTGGGCGGCTGAGCTGGGGCGAGACTAAGCCACCGCCAACGAGAGCTCGCCCAAACAGTTCCGCGCGCCACGCCCTCATGGAAGTCATTACTGTGACCATAGGGACAGTTACACGACTTGTAACTGTCGTGTGAATCTAGCAACTGATGTGCCAACATGCCTTATATTGTGGAAACAGCTCCGCCAAAGACTCAGAGGCGTTGCCCTAGGCATCTGAACCCCAGATAACTATAAAAGGGACTCCAAATCCACTCTTAAACGTATGCACACTGAAGCACTTAAGCTCTTTCATACATTCTCACGAAATTCCCATTCGAACTTAAGCATCAGAGTGTTCCCCCGGGTAAAAACTACCCAAGCACTCTTACTCTTCTCTCTTTACAGCTCTTTCCAGTTTGGACGCACAAATACCAGCTCGGCCATGCAGCTCGGCACTGCCAGATCAGAACCTTGTTCAAGCCTAGTCACAGGACACGAGGGAGCGACTAGATTGCGCATCGTCAAAAGAAATCCCTTCTTGGTATCCAACATGCTGAGTCTCTTGATAATATTGTCAATATAAGTAGATTGGGACAATCCAATTAACCTCTTTGATCTATCTCTATAGAGTTGAAGTCCCAATATGTAAGAAGCTTCTCAAAGATCTTTATTGGAGAATTTTCGTGAAAGCCATACCTTCACTATGATTATCATTCATGCATCATTCCTAATGAGAAGAATGTCGTCTACATATAGAACCAAGAGTGTAAGCTTATCTCCCATTATTTTTCTATAAATATAGGGTTCATCCAAATTTTGCTCGAAATCAAACTATTTGGCTATTAAGTCAAAACGGATGTTTCAGCTTCTATAAGCTTGCTTTAATCCATATATAGATCTATTCAGCTTACAGACCATATGTTCCTGATCCTTGGCAACAAAGCCTTTCAGTTACTACATATAAATATCTTTAGTAAGATCTCCATTCAGGAACCCAATTTTGACATCCATTTGCCAAATTTCGTAATTATAGTGTGTAGCTATAGCCAACAATATCTTAATAGATTTAAGCACAACCACATGCGAAAATGTTTCAACCTTTCCATCAAGCTTCCTCTTGTAATTCCATTTGCAGCCAATTGCTTTTACCCCAAGGGCGGGTCTACAAGAGTTCAAACTCTATTGGTTTTTATTGAGTCCATCTTGATTTTTATGGCATCTATCCACTTTTAGGGAGTTTATGTCTAACATAGCTTCTTATAAGTTATGGGATCTTTCTCTTTGTCCATTGCTTCCATCCTATAACTTTCTTGATCATAGCCAAAACATATAGGAGGTTTAGATACCCGAGCAGATAATCTAAGCTGAATATTGTCGTCTAAAAGTTGTGGACTATCTCCCACTACCCTTGAGCCCTCCTCATCAAGAATGACTTTTCGATAATGATTGTTTAGGATGTAGTCATTTTCTAAGAAGTGGGCATTTCGACTAACAAAAACCTTTTGCTCTCGTGGGTCATAGAAGACATACCCAATAGAGTCCTTGGGGTAGCTTACAAATAGGCAACGACTTGTTTTGGATTCCAATTTGTCTGCACTTGCTTTTTTGACGTGTGTTGGATAACCCCATATTTTCAAGTGTCTTACACTTGATTTCTTGCCATCCATATCTCAAAAGGAGTCTTAGGAACCGACTTAGTTGGAACCCGGTTTAGCACATAGGTCAAAATCTCTAATGCATGTCTTCAAAAGGATATGGGTAATTCTAAGTGGATAAGGAATGACCGAACCCTATCCAATAAAGTCTAATTTCTTCTCTTTGATACACTGTTCAATTGTGGTGTAGTAGGAGGAGACAATTGTGATATGATCCCATTGTCCTTTAAGTAGTCATTGAATTCATCGGAGAGATATTTACCTCCTCGATCTAATTGATGAATTTTGATTTGTCTTTTCAACTATTTCTCGACTTCATGTCTAAACTCTTTGAACTTTTCAAATGATCCAAACTTATGTCTCATTAGGTACACATAACCATACTGAGAATAGCCATCAGTGAAAGTTATAAAATAAGAGTGTTAGTTCTGTGTCATAACATTCATGGGACCACATACATTAGTATGTATAAGGTCAAGTATGTTCATACTTCTTTCAAGCTTACATGTAAATGGCCTATTTTCCATCTTCCCTTGAAGGCAAGGTTCACAAGTTGGTAGATCTTTTACTGTAAGAAAATCTAGAAGACCATCATTCACCAATCTTGAGATATGTTTTTTGTTTATATGGCCAAGTCGGTAATGCCATAGACATATGGGATTAATCGTTTCTCGTGTTCCTTTTATGGGATGTGTTCCTCATTGTTTCGATCACATTTATTTCTAGAGAATGGTGGAAAACGTAAAGACCATTATCAAGTTCTCCATGACTAAGGAATTTGTCATTTAATTTAATTATAATCTTATTACTAAATAAAATAGAATAACCACCCTTACAAACCTTAGAAACTGAAATCAAATTTCTTTTAAGTAATGGAATATAAAGATAATCTTTTAAAGTAATAGTCCCTTCTCTAAAAACTAAATTTGTTATTCCTATAGCAACAACTACAACGATTGCAGATGTCCCCAGAAGAGCATGACCTTGTCATCATTCAACCTTATGCTTTCTTGGAACCCCTACAATGTGTTACGTGCATGAGTAGAAACCCTAGAGTTAATACACCAGGATGTAGAAGTAGCCAACATGTTAGTCTCTATGAACTGAGTTTCGAAAGTACCTCATTTTTCTTTATGAGGGATTCTAGATATTGAGGACGATTCCTCTTTGCCCAGTCTCTTTGTAGAAATGACATTCGTCTAATGACTTGTCTTTCTTCTGCTTCTTTTGTTTGTTGCCTATCCTCTGAGGCATCTTCTTGCTCGTTCATTTCTTTCTACCATTTTTGCCTCCTTCAACAAGCATGACCACTGGCTTGTCCTTTCTAATCAATTCTTTATCTCTCTGTAACATATTGTCGAGCTCTTATAAGCTAGTTGTTAGCTTGTTCATGTTGTAGTTCATGACAAATTGATTAAAGGATGTGGATAGAAATTTTAAGATGGCATCAATCTTAGTGTCATCATCGAACTTAGAACCAAGATCCTCTAGTTCATTTATAAAACCTATCATCTTCATGACATGGGCATAAACTAGTTGGTTCTTGGTCATCTTGGTGGTCATCAATAATTTGATGTGGTGCAGAACAATTTGCTCCTTATCCATAGTCTTTAGACTATCTAGAATATCTTTGTAGTTTTTTACTTTGTCAAATTGCCTTTGGATATAGTAGTCCAATGAGGCAATGATGTAACATCGGACAAGAGAGTTTTTCTCTTCCCATTCTTGATATTCCCTTCTTCTTGCTTTAGAGGCTCTATTAGGGGGCATTCTAGTGCTAGGTTGGTGGCAATTTTGTTCAATTTCTCTGATGTGAGAACCAAGTTAAGGTAACAAAACTAATCTATGTAGTTTGGTCCATTGAGTTTGTTGTCATCTAATAATTTAGCGAATTGTCTATGTGCAATTTCTAACAAATATCATGCATATATTAGCCCACAGCCTAATTATTGTTTCATGTTATGTACCGTAGAAAGGACTTTTATCTACGTTCCATTTCTATTTGTTCATCTCTGAGATTTCTCTCTATTTTAGAGGCAGAGACATTTTTCATATCTCTGGAAGTGTAGGAAATCATATAGGTGCATGGGGCCAACTATTTCAGCTATATAACCCCATCACTTTCTGTGAAGGATCACGTATCCACCCTTTTGATGAGCTTTCCCTTTGGCCTCCATCAAACAAGGTTCATTGTCATTTTATGTTAAATCTTTTTAACTGGTAAGTGCTGACTCATCATATCGGGAGGCCCAACGTATTGTGAAAGAGTTTTCCATTTTAGGATAGGCCCCTCCCACTAGTCTATGATGTCCCTATCATTCTATGAAGCAATTCCACTGGTTCCAGTAAAGACAGATAACTTAATTTATGGTGCATCTCTGCCCACCAATTTGGGTTGCTTTCATGCTAAATGATAAAAGGCCCAACGTATTGTGAAAGATATCATCATAAGGAAATAAGTATATTAGTCCATATGTCAGATTTAGGTCTTACCATAATGGCTCCCACTAACTTTCATAAAATCATATTCAAATGGACCCTAAATGGGTTAGGATTCCCAAGAGGTTCATTTTTGGAGAGGAAATAAGAGGAAGGCCCATTAGAGGGAGATCATACAATAATCCATGGACATCATGGAAATTATGTGCATTCAACCATGATGGCTGTGGAGAGCAACACAAGTCTTTTTATGGGCCAAACACTTATGGTCCATACATGAATCACATTCACATAGCACATCACATACAAAATTGACCAAAATCAAATTAAAACTTGTAAAACCTCCAATTAGATTAACACATAACACATGATTGCCCCATTAATGGACATAATTATTAAATAATATTTATCTTGGTATATGAAACCAATTACAAAAGGAAGTTTGGCCCATATAGCTATCCATGCTGAAATGGGCTTAACTTGCTTTAATCTAATTCTAATTAGGTTTTACAGGCATGGGCCGAATTAATCCATCCAGTGGTCCATCAAACCCCTGGTCTATATCCAAAATTGATCACTTATACAGTGATCCAAAGGGCTGTTAACAGTTCCCAAACAACCATAGGTTCAACTTATGTAAGTGGGACCAAAACTAGGTCAAATTGGCCTAGGACTTGGTGCCCAAAACATGCTTCAATCCACATAAATTATGATATGAAAATTCTCAATTATGATTCACAATCATATAAGCAAATAAATAGCAATTAATCAAAATTAAATAACTAGGGCTGATAGTGTAATGGTTCAAATTCAATTAAACAAATGCAGGAAGCCATCAAATTGCTATCTCTAGATCGACTTTCCCTACTCTCTTTCTCCATTATCTCTAGTGATTTTTCCAACATAAATAAAATAGAACAACTCTAATTTCTTATTCTGACATTAGAAAGAAACCTAATACATTTTTTCTAGAAAAGAAAAGATTTAATTATAGACCAAATAATTAAATTAATCAAACGGTGTGCATGAATCTTGCCACCATCAAAGATTTTGATTCCATCACACTTTTAGCCCAAGAATTCAAGAATTCATAATATAAAAATTCTATAATATATCAGAAATTATAAATATTAATATTTACATCATTGGCCTAAAATCTAAGAATTGAATTCTTAGTTTTTCATGTTGACTAGGTTAAATAGACTTGACTAGTTCTTGCCAATTTGATATTTCTTTCAAATCTGATTCTATTCAGTTCAAGAACTGAACTATGTGCTCTGATACCACTGTTGGAAGGGTTTAGAATCTATCATATGGATAGCTGAACCATGATAGATGGTTAGGTGAAATTTCAAGAATTTTTCTAACCCTTATGGGAACCGATTTCCTGGTGAATTTGTAAATTAATTTTTTTGGATCGATTTTGCACTAAAATGGACCATATTTGAAACCAAATAAAAATGAGAAATTATACTTAATATAGATACCACAAGCGTAGATCCCAAGGTGGAAGTTCATGCCCAAATCAGTCATAAAACTAGCCACCACTGAAGATGGCGCAGTGTGTAGGTGAAGTCGATTCAGCAAAATTATTTTCAGCAAAACTGTGATCCAACTAGCTTGAATCGAATGAGGCAAGTTAGCTTGATTTTCTTCAACGTTTTTTTTTTGTAAAAACAAGAAGAAAAATTGATAAAAAAGCAGTTCTTCAAAGACTAGGTCATGATAGGATTTCTTGGGAGACAAAGAGAAGATGAGAGAACAAGAGAGAGGTGTTCTAGTCTATTTCACCCCCTTCTTCTTTTATCTTCTTATGGAGCACTCTCCTAATCAAATTAGGAAATTATTCAAATCTAATTTGGATCTGGACTCTATTAAAAAACAAACCTTATCATCTTAAGAGGATAGGTGCTCTATTGATTTGACCCAGATCACATGAAGTTGCCATGTGACAAATAAATCTTATTAATTATGGGCCTTAAGCCCATCTACTTCAAAGGCTCACAACCCAAGGTGTTGCATGGCCACTTTAGGCCTGATATTGTAGGGCGTTGAACCCTACAATGATCTCAGATAAGCTCACATGAGTTCGACCCAACCTTTGAAAGAGACTATGTCAAATTCACTACTCAGGGCAGTGAGCCTTTGACCCAATCAACATTGGTCCAGTTTGAGCCCAACATTTACACATGAGTGATCATCGTATTCAACCACCCTATGAAGACACAAAGATAATGAATTTATATATGACAAAGCCCATCAGGTAATCATCCTTATAATAGTCTCTTACACTTAACCTCTCAGCCCATAATGATCAAAACACTACGCAACAGGGATGTACCTCTCCCCTGGCTACAAAGTGCAGTGCCACACTTTCTACTTTGATGTATCTCAGGGTTAAAACCTTTTGCAAACATTTTTCATAAAATTGTAATATATATTATATAAATACAAATTGCAAAACCAAATTTCAAACATAGGTGAAATCCATTGCAAGCCGTTTAGGTTTCCATCAGAGAGAGTGTAAACCTTGATATTCACTTTGTCTGACAAAGGGGTCGATTCTATCACTATGATCACCCACTTAGGCGAATTCTTAAACTGTCCCAACATACAAAGGTTTTTAACCCTTAATGGACCTCACCGATTGGCATATTAAAAACATCATAGTCTAACACCTAGTGTAGTACCATAATCAAGTCTCAGATTATGTGTAACTTTTCAGGTTTGTGCATCTATTTCCAATGTCCAGAGCATAACTGAAAATTGGTCCAAATTCAGTGCTTCTAATAAACACCCACTAGATGTACTTGGGGTCTAACCCTAACAACTAAAACAAGCTGCTCCAACCCTTGACAGCACACCAATGTCAGTTTTGTCAAGATAAACTCCCCAAGTCTATCCAGTGGCTGAGAAATTGCTTCAATAATTATTTTTTTAATATATTTACAATGTTTTCTTTTTTTTTTCATTTTTTAAAATAAAAAATAAATTATAATTATTTAAGTAAAAATAATTATTAATTATATTTACACTTAAAAGTTGTGCCAATGCATATTTTATGGTTGGATAGGATAGTTAGGTTTTTTCCATCCCTTAAAACTTAAGAATTATAATTTATAAATTATAGTTAAACATTGAGTTTTTAATAAAATTATAATTGACCACAACATATTTCTTCATAAAACTATTAAAATATATTAATTTAACATATATACACCTCATTGAAACCTTATATTAACTTTTTAAGTATTATTAATGTATTTTTATAATTTATTAAAATATTTATAATGTTTTCATGTGTATTTATATGTATCTTAATTTTTGTCCAATACACGAGTATCCAAGGCATATCCCGATATGTCTTTTAAAATTTACTTCTTAATACACTTAGCATTTTCGATACTTTGAACCTTGGTAGTGTCAATGATGAAAAGGAAAAAAACAGGGAAAGGGAAAATTCTAACCCACGTTGCTCCGTTTTGTTTGACAAGCTTGGTTTGTAGATAAAACAATATATTATTATGTACATTACAATGTGTAATTATGTACATGGTACACCCCTTCCGCCATCCCATACAAGTCTAGAATCTCAATGGAAATATTTACAGGACAATTACAAATTGATGGTAGGAAAAGATCAAATTCATGTAATACTCGTAATGCCTAAGAGATTGGTACAAGTTTTTAATAAAAAATTACCTTGTATATGTTTGATTTTTCTTTAATGCCAAATCCAATTTTATGGGCGGAAAATTTTCATAGTTTTTGAAACATGGAGCCGACAGAAAGGGCACCTAGAGACAGCAGATGAGCATCTACGACAGAGTACGTGGCCACAAGGAATTATCGCTATATCTACCTCCGTGCTCAAGCAGATTCTGCACAGCCATGCAGCTTTTGCTGCGTCAATTTCTTTTTCTGCTACTTCAGCTTTTTCCTGCAAAAATTTCCCCCTATCAAAAAAATACGCTAAAAGAAAGAACAGTTATTTCCAGATTCAGACAGCATCCCTACTTAGAAAATAAATGTCATTATTTCAAAATCATAAAACAAAAGGTAGCCTCATCAGAACATGCCACATGGGGGATCATATGATATTACTTATTAGATGTCTATAGTTTCAAATTTAGATTTTCATATGGTCTATTTTTGACACATGGCAAAGGCTTATGTCTACAACAGCCCATCCAAAGCTTTGATGCTTGTGCTATGAATAGAATGCAGAGAAGGATCCGCTAGGCCCCCATATACCTGCTACATCGGAAGATTTTTCCACCAACTTCTCTAAACAACTATAAGTCACTGTTAGAATACAAGGCAAAGCGCAACTATATCACTGTTAGACATGTACAAGAACAAATTAGCAGGCCCAACCCATCTAGCATGTTGCACATGTTGAATTTCTTGCTTGCATCCCTGTAGATATCATGCACACGGGAATGCACCATTTCTGGACAATGAAAAATGTCTACCCAATTCCTTAATGTGTAGAACTGTTGCAGTGATAAAATAACCTCACTGTCTAATCTAGATCCCTAGTTGTTTTTGACTGGGGCTACACAAACCAGGGGGGGGGGGGTATTGGTGGAAACTCCTGCGTCTCTACTATTCTGAAGCCAGAGATGTACCAACTGGGCCACCAATCGGTTAGCATTTGGCAATATAGATCCCTAGTTTGAGGTCAAAGGACAGCATAGACAGTCTAACAGTGTCAGAGTGCAAAAGAAATAGTTATTATCAGCTCATCCAGGTCAGGTTTGTGGCTGTCTGAGAAGTGGCTTATTTCTTTAAATCTGGATCAAAAGAGGTCAGAATACTGTCTTTAATATTTTACCAGTTAAATCAAATCTGTAAAATGCAGCCAGATGTCCGTCAAAGCTTGACAAGAAGAGACTGCACATCCACTTAACGAGGTAGAAGCAAATAGAAAGTAGTAAAAAAACCAAGCAGAATACCTGCTCAAGTAGCAGCACTGCCTGAACTTCCTTGAGTTGCTCTTGCAGGTTCAAGGTTGTTTGCAGTAGGGATTGCTTCTCCACATCCATATTAATTCCAGCGGCAGAAAGCATGTCATGTACTGCCTGCACCAATTCTGCTGCTGAAACTCGACCATACTGGAGTTCCTTACTTTGCTGCAGTCAAAAAAGTAATCTTTGTGACCTTCATGCAATATCAATATTGTGCATCAACTTAAGGGTGCAGTTCCTAGTACATATGAAGTACATATGAAGCACACCTCCATCCAGTGAGCTTTCAGCCAACCATTTTCTTATAGTTCTGGACAAGGTAAAATTTAAATGTGTAGTCCTAACTCCTAAGCCAGTCCTGAACACAAGCATTCGTAGCCAGTCCCTAGTAGGGGTGTCAATGGACCAGTTTTTGGGTTGGACCCCATCCAAATTGATTTAATTAGGATGGGTCAATAAGACATTGAATTGGACCAATATCTGGTCCACTGATAGAAGATAAGAATACAGATCTCAATGGACCAGGTTTGGATTGGAACCAATTTGAGCAGATTGGATGGTCCAGACATTGAATTGGACTGGTCCAGAGTATTCATATTGGAGCATCATGTTTTGGCAGGTCTTTAGCATCTTGCCATTCAAATATGACTAAAGACCTGCCAAAACATGATGCTCCCAGGGCAAGCTGTGTATTTTCCATTCAATAACTTGATTTGGAAAGCATCTGTTGTGCTGGGACAAGATTTGTGGATTGCAAAATTGCTGTGTATGTACCACATGCACTGTTTACCTCTGTTGAACAATTGTTGTCCAGGTGGAGCTCGTCATGTTACAAATTATTGCTAGTATTATTGTATTAAAAGTGAAGCCACATAAAAACGGATTTATGACAAAAAGGTCACAAGAAGAAGCTCACACCTGAGAAGGTCCAGCTACGTGTCTTTCAGCACCTTTCAGTACCTCGACATCCATCTTGTTTTCCATATCCACATGCCTAGCATCAGTAGAGGGTGACATGGAACTCTCATTGGCTGTTGATATGGCTCTAAATGAGAATATCTGAGATGAGAGAAGAGGCTCAGTTATCCCTGGCACTGTCTCCACCTTAAACCTGTAAAGTGCTTGTCCTGCTGATGGCCTTGCATCTTCAGGAACTCTACCATACTTCAATTTTTCTCCATCCTTTCCTGTCCTCCATGCCACTATCTCTCCGGCATAGAAGGGTCTTAGTGGATGAAATTGCACCTGATGAGCATCCTGCGGCAGCAAGTCCTTGCCAAGCAACCAATTATGCCCAAATTTGGGCTCAATTTCTCCTTGTTCATACCCAAGTTTCATGGTACCAACAATTGCTTTCTCTGAATCCTGTGGACAGGATAATAATGGCCCAATAGGTAATGGGATTGGTGAGCTCAGTACCTGGCTCACAACAACAGCAATAACATCGAAAATGGAAATATAATGTGGAGGTTCAGCAACTAAAATACAAGTCTTCGACTGGTTGACAAATTGAAGAGTCCTATGTCCAGGTTCATTCTCCCACTCAGGAATAATGGGTTTCTTATTTACACGGGTAATGTCTAGAGACTTTGGAAGTAGAAGAAACCTAGTACGTAGGCACTGAACAAACTGCAATTTATCTGCAATGGATTCAAGTAAGTTTTGTACTCTCTCCAATGTCAGGCCTTCAAATGCAGGCATGTTACCGGCTATGCAATTCCCAATAGTCCATACTGCAACCTGAAATGATCTACTCAACAGCTTTTCCCTGATAATTGTGAGTGGAACTGTTCCAATGCTTTCAATGACTGCAAGTTGTTGTTCAGGATCCAGTTCCTATTACCAGATGCAGATTCATTTGAAAAAAGGTAGGACATGCATATTGGAGAAATAAAGAAATGATTAGGAAAGTTTTCGCAAAAATAGTGATTCATAGATAATCATCTTACCTCGACAACCGCTTCAGATAGCTTTCTAATGTCCAAGGTTGTGCATATTCTTTCTGGAAGATACGGGTGAACAAATCTTAGTCTTGAAGTGTCTATAGACCCGATAAACCTTGAGCCATAAGAATCAATATATACACATGATCTAGCTAGAACAAGTCTGCATCCATCATCTGGGACAATTGCTTCTGAACCAGATGCATCTGACTTGTTTGCCAGCATAATTCCATCACAAATAAATTGCAGAGTTTCCATCACTGCACGGAGTTCATTTGGATTTAGGCGCTGGTATCCACATTCCTTCTGGAGATTCAGCAAAATATCCTTTGCACGGTCAACTGATAGCACATCTTGAAGACCCAAATCCTTGAGAATCTTGACAAAAGGGAGGTAGATGGTAGGAAGTTCAAAGGCAAATGGAGAGAGGTTTATTGTCAGACGCACAAAAAGGGAGTTTGCTGTAACTAGTCTTGTTCCATTGGCAACTGCAATGAATGCTACTCTCTGCAATTCTGTTATATCTGAATGAGAACAAAAAGAATATAGTTAAATAATGGAGAGAGGTTCAAATGAATGCTCTAATTAGTCATGTTCCATTGGAAACTGCAATGACATCAGCACCCATATGGATGTGTAACCTAGAAAAAGATAAATCATAAAAATAGATAGTTCAATTGTGAAATGAAGGGTGTTGGAGGTAACGAAATGTTAGGAGTTTTATTTCTTTCATAATTAGGTGGTGGCTGTAATTATTTTCCCTTTTGTTTCTTTATTACTTACAAGGGGTATGATTGTAGTTTTGGCATTCATCATCAAATTAATAAAAGATGGGTGGCAGTTGAGAGCTGTTAGTTCAATATATTCTGGTTTCCAGCCCTAGTTCTCCTCTCTATTCTCTTCTCTTCTTCACATTTTCTCTTCTTTTATTCTTCTCAGTTCTGAATATTTTCTAGACTGTTTTCAGGCTTTATTTTATTTATTTCAGGTCTGATCACACGGTATCAGAGCCAAAGTGATTGACCTGGTCTGTTCCAGACACCATACAGTGATACAACCCTCTGTCTACAAATAACTTTCTCTAGATATTAATGGAAGACAAGAGGACTAAAAAGGGCTGATCACCCAATAGAAAAGAGGCAGCCATGGCCATTTTTCTGGAGTTGTTGGTGGTTTTCTAGATTCCTTCTAATTGGTGATTCAAAGGGGGACTAGTTATAGATGGTACAGGTTAGTTGCTTGATTCCATGGGTTTTCTATTGAATGATGTGTGAAAACAGTGTGGTGACACATGCTTTTCTATGCCCAACTCATGTTTTTGAAGGCATCTAGCAGTTAGAAAAGATTTTTTGTGTTTTCCCTGAGTTGTGGCTATAATTTTTATGTTTTCAGACTAGTGGAAATTGTTGTTTGGTGGTCTATCATCTTGGGGTGAGTTAACTTTTTGGTGCAGATTGCTGAAACAGTATAACAGCGTTCCCTTTTGAATTACGGCATCCACAGGAAGTAAGACTCTAGCATGCTAATACAGCTAGAATCTAACTGCTAGGGGGAAATTGAAATATATTAAAGACAATAAACCTGTTAAAGTGAGCCGAATAGGGGTAGTTTAGTCATCTTATGTTTGTTAAGTGATTTGCTTATGTGGCAGTTTTATTAGACACTCTGCCCCACACTTAAGTAAGGGCAGTTTAGTCTTTGTAAATGTCATTAGAATCTAAATGACTATTAAGGGGGTCGACTGAATGGAATAACCATCAGATTTCGACAGACCCTTCTTTTCTTTGTTCTTCTTCTCTTCTTTCTTCTCTTCCTGGTTCGGGTTACTGTAGCAGCATTCGAAACATGGTATCAGAGCCATGTTCCTGACCTACTTCAGTTCGTAAAGCATCTCAGCAGTGTTCGTGACCCTTCTTCCTTCGTTTTTGGTCAGTCAATGGAGAGAACTGGTTCGTCCTAGGTCTGAAACATCACAGCTCGTCTCTCTCTGCTGTGCATAATCTTCTTCATCAAGAAAAGTGGCTTCAGCAGTGAATGGTTGGTTGAGACTCTCAAAGGAAGGTCGGTTATCTCTTCTTCTTGTGTTGCTGGTATTTCTGGGTAGAAACCCTTCAAGAATCTGTTACTACTGATCAGAACCTAGAGAACTAGGTTCATTGTTGCCCTAGAACGGGCTGTGTACACTAGCCGAATGGTGTAGAGGCTGCTGTAAGTTGTTGAGTGGTGTTAGGGCTGCTGTAAGTGGCCGAGTGGTGTAAGGTGTAATGCAGTGACCTAGCCGAGCTTCTTGTGGTTGTGTAATACCCTCTTAAAAGGGTTAAACTAGTCTGAACTGGGTGAAACAGGTTTGACTATGTTGTGGTGCTTGTGGTGCACAATCTTTACATGTGATTAGTGAGTGTTAAATTGATGCTTATGTGGTTCGTGGTGTTGTGAAATCAGCAGTAGTGTGAATAAGAACAAGGCGTGTTTACCCACTGTTGTGTTTAGGGGCTGCTATAGGTGCTGGAACATCAAACTTTGAATAACAGCTGTCAGCTTGTAGCTGAGAATTCAGGTTAGAGGCAACTGTGAAAGAGTACAATGGCAGCAATAGGAGATGGGAATAATGATCAGAAACCTAGTGTGGTGGTTTCCCCTGACTATCTAAGTGTACAGATGACCTCAATTAAACTGAATGGGGAGAACTATGTTCCATGGGCTAAATCAGTGGAAGTTTTCCTCAAGGCAAAGAGGAAAGTGAAGCATGTAAGAGAGGATAAACCATCGGCTGACTCTCCAGGGTTTGATGATTGGGAACAAGAAGATGCTCAAATCATGACTTGGCTATGGAACAGTATGGAACCCAAAATTAGTGCCAACTTCATGTTTCTTGATACGGCTAAGGATATATGGGAACATGCTAAGAAGTTGTATTCTGGACAAAATAATACAACAAGAGTATATCAACTTTATCAGGAGTACTTTGATTTGCAACAAGGAAACACAACACTAGAAGAGTACTATGCCTGCATGAAGAATATAAGGAATGAACTCAATGTCTATCATCCCCTCACTCCAGATATTAAAGTTCAGCAACAGCAAAGGGAACAACTAGATGTTACAAGATTCTTGGTGGGGCTGAAATCGGAGTATGAACCAGTTAGAGCCCAAATATTAGGGAGCTCTACCCTTCCTACACTTGAGGAAGTATTCTCACGGCTTCGTAGAATTTCTTTGGGACAGATAGAGAATCCCACACAGTCTGATAGATCAGCACTTGTGACAGCTAGAGGAAGTGGACACAGTACAAGAGGGGGAGGACATGCCTCCCGAGGAGACCGTGGCAGTTCCATGATCAGTCAGGGTAGTTGTGACTCAGGGAGAGGCTGTGGTAGAGGGAAGAATAACTCTGCAAGGAAGTGTACTCATTGTGGCAGGGAAGGACACACAGTGAATTTTTGTTATGACCTACATGGCCCTCCCTCTAAATGGGCTAATCATGCTGTAGCAGGTGAGGTTGATATTAGTGACAGTAAACAGGCAGACCGAACTCCTCCGACATCTACATCTACTTCTGGGAGGGAGATGGTGAGTGTACCACGTGATGAGTATGAGCGGTTCCTTCAAACCACTTCACAGCATACCACTGCCACACTTGCCCACTTAGGTATTGCTTGCATGTCATCTAAAACCTCTCCCTGGATTATTGACTCTGGAGCCTCTGATCACATCACTGGGACTCCAGGTGTGTTCTCTTCTCTTTCTGAAACTTCCACACCACAAACTGTTAATGGGTCATCATCTCCCATTTGTGGTGTTGGTAATGTTGACATGGCTCCTCTGTCCTTATCATCTGTTTTTATATGTACCTAAGTTTCCATTCAATCTTATGTCTGTTAGTAAAATAACCAAAGCTCTTAACTGTTCTGTTACCTTCTTTCCTTCCACTTGTGTTTTTCAGGATCTCACGATGGGGAAGAAGATTGGTGGGGGGCATGAAGCTGGTGGATTGTATTATCTTGACGGTGGTGGATCCTCAATTGCTCTTCAGACTTCACTTACTCCTCTACAATGGCATTGCCGACTGGGACATCCATCTCTCAAGGCTCTCAAGATATTGGTCCCGTCTTTGAGTCATTTGTCAGTTTTGCAATGTGAGTCATGTCAGTTTAGGAAACATCGTCGTGTGTCCTTCAGTCCAAGAGTTGAGAGTCATATGTTGAGTCCTTTTTCTTTGGTTCATTCAGATGTTTGGGGTCCAATTAAAATAGTCTTATAATGGGTACAAGTATTTTGTCTCCTTTATTGATGATTGTTCAAGAATGACATGGATTTACTTAATGAAAGAAAGAAGTGAATTATTTTCCATTTTTCAAAAATTTCATGCTGAAATACGCACACAATTTGGTGTTCCAATCAAAGTTCTCCATTCAGATAATGGTCGTGAATACTTTCTTACTTCATTTCAACAGTATTTAGAACAGCATGGCATTATTCATCAGACCTCATGTGCATTCACTCCTCAACAAAACGGGGTAGTTGAACGGAAGAACCGTCAACTTCTTGAAATTGCTCGGTCTATTCTTCATCACATGAATGTTCCTAAACGGTTTTGGAGTGATGCTGTACTCATTGCATGTTTTCTCATTAATCGGATGCCCTCTTTCATTCTTCGTGGTCGGTCCCCCTTCTCTATCTTGTTTCCCACTTTATCTCCATTTCCATTAACTCCTCGTGTCTTTGGTTGTGTGTGCTTTGTCCACAATCTGAGTCCTAGAATAGACAAGCTAGATGCACGCTCAATTAAATGTATCTTCCTTGGCTACTCTCGGACTCAAAAAGGGTACAAGTGTTATAATCCCATTACCCGAAAGTGCTATGTCTGCCCTGATGTCACCTTTTTCGAGTCTATCCCCTTCTTCTCAAGACATGAATCACCTTCGTCTCCACCCTTACTTCCTCTTCCTCTTCCTGTCAGTGATCCAGTTGCAGATGTTGTTGTTGGAGTAGAGTCATTACCTCATCCAGTGCAGATCACCACCGAACGACCATCGATCCGGCAAGTGTGTACACGTCAAACGACACCGGCCCCTCCTCCAGCTTCTACCTCATCTGTGGATCCTCTCATGGCTCCTATTGCTAAACCTTTAGACCTTGACCTACCCATTGCCTTACAGAAAGGTAAACGCAGTTCTACCCTCCATCACATTTTCAATTTTGTTTCATTATCTCGTCTTTCTACCTCACATCGCCAGTTTGTTTCACCTTTGTCCTCTATTTCCATACCTAACAATGTCCAAGAAGCTCTTAGTTCACCTGAATGGCGGCAAGGAATGGAGGAGGAATTTTCTGCTCTTCAAAATACTCAAACGTGGGAACTTACTACTCTCCCACCTGGTAAGCATGTTGTGGGCTATAAATGGGTGTATACTGTGAAATACTTGCCAGATGGTAGTGTGGAGCGTCTGAAGGCCAGACTTGTTGCTAAAGGTTACTCACAGTTGTATGGAGTGGACTACATGGAGACATTCTCTCCGGTGGCTAAGATTGGCTCTGTTCGTGTACTAATTTCCCTAGCAGTTGTTATGTATGATTGGCCTCTGTTTCAGCTTGACATAAAAAATGCCTTCCTCCATGGTGATCTGGTGGAGGTATATATGGAGCAACCACCTGGGTTTGTTGCTCAGGGGGAGGATGGTAAGGTGTGCCGACTGAAGAAGGCAATTTATGGGTTGAAACAATCGCCACGTGCTTGGTTCGGGAAGTTCAGCGAAGTGGTGAAGAGTTTTGGAATAAAGCAATGCCAGGTTGATCACTCTGTGTTCAGTTATGACTTAGAAGCTGGGAAGATCTTATTACTGGTCTATGTGGATGATATTGTCATTACTCGCAGTGATAAATCGGGGATTAACAAACTAAAGGTATTTCTGCAAAATCATTTTCAAACAAAAGACCTTGGAACATTAAAGTATTTCTTGGGAATAGAAGTTGTCAGGTCAAAACAAGGTGTAAATCTGTGCCAAAGAAAATATGTTCTTGATCTACTGGAAGAAACAGGACTGTTAGGTGCAAAACCGGCTGAGACACCTATGGAACCAAATGTTAAGTTGAGCAGTGATACAAAAGAAGCATTTGAAGATCCCGGAAGGTATAGACGACTAGTGGGGAAGCTGAACTATCTGAATATCATGAGATCCGACATCTCCTTTGCAGTCAGTGTGGTGAGCCAATTCATGCAGAACCCTCGTATACCTTACTGGGATGCAGTTCTTAGAATTGTAAGATATCTGAAAGGAGCTCTAGGCCGTGGACTATTGTATAAACTAGGAGGAAAACTTGAAGTAGTTGGGTATACAGATGCAGACTGGGCAGGCTCAGTGATTGACAGAAGATCTACTACAAGCTATTGCACATTTCTTGGAGGAAATCTTGTGACGTGGAAGAGTAAAAAGCAGACGGTTGTGGCCAGAAGCAGTGTTGAAGCCGAGTATAGGGCCATGGCACACACTACCTATGAATTAGTGTGGTTGAGGAATCTCCTACAAGAAATTGGGTTTCACATGGATAAACCTATGAGATTGTACTGTGACAATCAAGTTGCACTCCATATCTCATCCAATCCTGTCTTTCATGAGAGAACAAAGCACATAGAGGTTGATTGCCACTTTGTGAGGGAGAAGGTTCTTGCTGGAGAGATAAACACAGAACATGTGGGCTCGAATGATCAGTGGGCAGATTTGTTTACAAAAGCTCTAAGCTCAGGGAAAGTGAACTATCTATGTAACAAGCTGGGATTATATGACATATATTCTCCAGCTTGAGGGGGAGTGTTAAAGTGAGCCGAATAGGGGTAGTTTAGTCATCTTATGTTTGTCAAGTGATTTGCTTATGTGGCAGTTTTATTAGAGACACTCTGCCCCACACTTAAGTAAGAGCAGTTTAGTCTTTGTAAATGTCATTAGAATCTAAATGACTATTAAGGGGGTCAACTGAATGGAATAACCATCAGATTTCGACAGACCCTTCTTTTCTTTCTTCTTCTTCTCTTCTTTCTTGTCTTCCTGGTTCGGGTTACTGTAGCAGCATTCGAAACAAAACCAAATGGGTTCTGCTGGATAATAGTGATCAGGTGCAAGAAAATGCACAAATTATCTTTGGAACAGCATAGAACCCCATATTAGTGTGAATTTGATGTTTGTAGACACTACAAAGGAAATTTGGGACCATGCTAAGTAGCTTTAGTTTGGATAGGGTAATGTTACAAGAATTTATCCACTCTATCAAGAATATTTTCAGTTGCAATAGGGTGAAAAAACTATGGAAGAGTATTATACTAGTATCAAAAGTTTGCATAATGAGTTAAATTCCTATCAGCCATTGTCTAATGATGTGAAGGTATAGCAGCAACAAAGGGATAAATTAGATATAGCCCAGATTCTTTCAAGAATAAGATTAGAGTATGAAGTATGAACTGGTTCGTCAACCTTGAGTAGCAGTGAGATTCCTACTTTGTCAAAAGTCTTTTATAGAGCAAGAAGAGTCTTTTATAGATGGCCATGGCATAAGAGGTGGACATGGAGATGATAGGGATACAGGTGCTGTGAGAGGACGAGACATTGGAGGACATGGTGTAGTGTGTGAGTGAACCCATTGTGGACATGAAGGACAAACTGTGAACTTTTATGATTTACATGGACCACCATCTACATGGGCCAATCATGCTTGAGTTGGAGAAGACTGATACAACATTACAGCTTGTAATGACTCCTCTGCCTTAACTTTTGGGAAGGAGATGATTTCCATTATCCATGAGGAGTATGAAAAACTTCGTCTATCTTCTTCCTCTTCCTTTAACATTGCTGCCCTTGCAAAATTAGGTAATAACTTGTCTTGCATCTACTTCTAGATCTTGGTTATAGATTCTAGAGCCTCAAACATATGAGTAGGCCTCCAAATTATTTTGTTCCTCTATCTCCTTCCTCCACTTCCCAAACTGTTATTTTAACTGAGGTACTATCTCTCCCATCTTTGGTGCAGGTGATGTCTCTTTTGATTTTTGACCTAAATTACCTTCTATGCTTTATGTTCCTAAATTTCCTTTTAACCACCTGTTTGTTAGTAGATTTACTAACACTATGGATGGACATGTTTTAATTAGTTATTTTGTCATAAACTACTTAGATGTTCACAGGTTCATATGGGTAAATACTATGTTGTCTTTAGAAGCTGACAACCGGGGATTTATTTCACATGGGCAGAGTGTAATGCCTAGGTGCCTAGCTTAAGTGGAGCTATTTATTGCTCTTACAACACCCGTGAAGAGGCATTGTACCAATTTAACAAATACCACCACACACTCTGTTAAACCAACTCCCCAAGACCCCGACAGCCAACATGTATTAAGGATGAAATCCCTTCTTCAGTTAAGAAGGTCGACACAAATGCAAACGTAACAATGGGTTGACACAAATACAACACCTATTTGTGCTTATTACCATTCTTACAGTCAGCTTGATAGTTATGTTTTTGTATTACTTACTAAAATGAACTTGGTACAATTTGGATTATGATGGCTACTCGATGAAAGACAAACTTTTTGATGGTTTGGTTGTTATGTATTAGGAATGTTCAGTTTTATGAATTCCAATCAGAATGTAATCTTTTCAGTACCAATATTTATATGTTTTTTTTTTTTTGATTGGCAAGGATTCAAAATTGTAGCCTTGTAGGATGTTGATAAATAGCTATTACAGATACATGGCAAGTGGTGAGACATGACATGTGTCTGTAATAGCTATTACAGACACATGGCATTGGTGATACATGCTGTGTCCGATTCTTAACAGGTTAAACATTACATGATGATGTAGATGAACCAACACTATACTCATCATTCAAATTTTCTCAGTAAACAAATGTTGAAAGCTTGATTTTCCCACATATTTGGTGCAACAAACCAAACACAGGATACTCCAGTGAGAAAATAATTTTTCTGTTTCTCATCCCATCCCAGACAAATTTTCTTGGGAATCAATGGACCCAAAATGTAATCCTCATATAAGTTCTCATACTAATTGTAATCCCCTCCCCTCTCTTGCAAACAAATCAAGGGAAAAAACTTGTTTATTCAAGAAAAAATAGTTTAGCCTACTTATATTTTACCTCATAATCTGCAGTTTTTGGCTCACATAAGGAAATATTATAAACTTTCACAAATTGAAAGAAAATACATGGATTCATACTCTTGAGACACAATCCCCTCTAAGAGATCATGACAATTTGGATATTAAAGAACTAAAGAGGAATAGTTGATTCATGACAATTTCTCAACAATACAAAAAATAAAAAGTTTCATTTTTTCCATTCAAGAAACTCATGGTTTGAAGGTGGAATAATGTTACACTTGTTATTTCAGTCAAAATACATATTTATAACATAAAGAATACAACTACTTCTGGTATTTCCCAAGTTAAAAACATCTGTGATGTCTCCAAAGTAACTTTTGATGTTCAGGGAATATTATATGGGCATTCCAGTGCACAAGGCTCCCGCCAATGCGGTGTCAGGGGAGGGACAGATGCATGCAGCCTTACCCCTGAACATACAGGGAGGCTGTTTCCAAGATTTGAACCCTGGTCACCCAGTTCACAATGGAGCAACCCAACTGTTTATTTAATAGATATTTAGGCTGCATTTAGACTTGAGGTGCAAATGTGGAAACAGGGACAGATGTAAAAATTCAGTTGGTTCTAGAATGACTACCCCCGAGCAAAAAAAACCTGCTGTTTTCCAAATTATATATGGCATTATGTTTTGGAGATGAATGGAGAAATCAAGAAAGAAAAGCAGATATATGAATCGTTTTGCATCCCATCTTTCAGTTTCCATTCTAACCCAAATGCAGCCAGATAATGAGAAACCTGTATAGAATTTAGAAACTATGAAGATTTAAGGAAACTGCATGATGTGAACTCTGCAACCCATGAAAAAAAAATGAGACAATCTGATGCTCTAACAGGAAAAACAAGAGGCTGACCTGAAGTAGAGAGGGAACCCCAAATCTTATTGAGATACTTAAGAACTTCACAACAAGCTGCCTCTATGGTCATTATGCCTGATGATGTTGGCCAGTGAGAAAGAGTGTCTTCACCACCATTTTTTCCAACAACCTGCAGGTTCCCTTCAGTAACTCAGATGCTAAACTGCAAAAAATAGCTCCAGTAATACGGAAAAGGATTTATAACCACTACCTGTAAATGCCTCAAGACTGTAGAAAAAGCTGGGGGACTCCTTAGGTGAAGTGCTCCCCAAGAGTAATCAGGTGGAATGACATTCTGTCTGGAAAGAATAGGAGCACAACTCCATGCCAGAGGCCAATCCTTCAACAGAATAGCTTCGCTATAAGAACACAATACCCTCTTCCCACCTTTCTTGCCACCAATATTTGGAAAGCCTTTCTCGGCAGGTATAAATGCAATATTGCTCAATGTATTGCAGAAGTTATTACCATACAGGACAGCAAAATTTGAAAATATGGTTTCTATGACAGCTCCAGCTAATGACCATATTTCAGAAGAAATTTCATTTTCAACATCCATTATGTCTGCCTCAAGATCATTAGGATCCCTTACAGATTTCATGCATTCTTTTCCAAGAAACTCTACTTTTCTAGCACATTCAAGTATTATTTCAGATTCTGTTGCTGTTCGAAGGCCTGTTTTCTTTAAAATGCGAAGCCAGCCATCAGTAGTAAACCTCTCACCAGGAAATTTCTTCACTCTCTCTCCAGAGAATACCAAAGTCAATAGAGAATCTCCAGGATCAAAAAGCTCATTTGGTTTAAATAATTCTACAGAGTTCTCATCAGCATTTCTAACAAACTTGGTCTCCTTCAAGGTGCCAACTATATTTGGATTTAGTTGGAGATCTTGCCAGTTCATATACAGATATATCAAGATATCCTCCTTCTCAGACTGAGTTTTTCCTTCAAAACCAGGCAATGCAAACTTCAGCATTATCTCTTGATCATGCAACTCTGGGATCTCAAGGGCTCGGAGAAACATATTTCCACCAGAATGTGTGGAATAAGAAAGGCAACGTTCATCCTGTGGCTGGAAAAACGAATTTGGAGAGATAATGCACTGATCAGAACTGTGCAATTGAGTATATGTCCCCATGACTGTTTTATAAATGGGAAGATCCCGTAACACATCCAGCTCTTCCCTTTTGTATGCGGAGCCAATTGAGCAAGTGAAATCTGAAGCAAAAATGTTAAAAAGCATATCACGATCTGCCGGTATGAGAGAAGCCGGTTTGGAAAAATAGCCAGCACGTTTAGCTGCAAAGAGCTTGGAAGCAATAACTTGCCCTATGGATTGACTAGGCAGAGGTAAACAATTACTTGAAGCAGCACACTCAAGGAAAACTGTATCATATACAGGTATATTGCACTGGTTCAACAGTGACAACAATGAAGGATACCTTGTTTTTATTACTTGAAAAGCTAAAACAAAGGGTTGGACAGATTCAGTTTTGGAAAATTCTGTTGGGTCATGATCATCTGTATTCAGTTCTCTGTCACCATTTTCAGTAGCTTGACTTGTAAGGGGAGGTGGGATAAATACTAAGTCATGCTCTTTAGCACGGCATAATACTGGCCTACCTAAAAATGCAGGAATAAGTGGCCAATCAGAGAACAGTGAGAGGTCTCCAGATGAGCTACAGAAACATTTCCAGAAAAGCTTTATCCATTCTGGAGAAGGCCCCCCATCACCACTTGAGCCCATACCACTCTCCCATGAAAACCATGGAGCCTTATTTGTATCAATTACATGACTTACCCATTGCTCACTAAAAAGTAACCTCATGTTACTTGCCAATAAGTACAGGGAAAAACCCTGCAATTTCAATAATCTTTGGATGTTTCGGTCAGAGAAAATCTCAGCCATGATTGATCTTCCTAAGCATTTTGGGTGAATAAATTTTGCTGCTAGTGGAAGCATTAATGTTTGCTGTTCCTTGCTCCCAACCCAAAGATCTGTAGCCCCCAATCTTACCAGATGCCTGGTTGCAGTTGGGCATGGTAAGCCTCTAAGCTCAGCAGTTATAGCTCTATACTTTCCATCAGCATTCACACCAGTACAATTATTCCCTTCAATGATGTTCTTCTGAACTAATGGCCCAGCCCTACTAAAGTCTTCAACAACACCACGACCAAAATCAAATAAGGCCTTCCCAAAGCTTGACACCCTATCCATTTTTTCCCCTCCTGGATTGCCTGTACTCTGTGAGAACAAATTATAAGGTCCTTGAACATTTGGTTTTAATACAAAACCAGCTGAGCTAGACTCATGTATACCCTCCCTGTTACTAGGAAGCAAGCTAATGCTCTCTGATGATGAATCAGCTGTAAATGAGTCAGATAGCTCCTGAAGTTGAATATCAAATAAACAGTACTCAAGAACATCTATATATGTCTCAACTGATCGAAGCACAATTGATGCTGAGGAAGCCCTAAGGAGATCCCGAACCATCTTGGGTCTGATTTCTCGAACTGTAGCTCCCACAACTTGAATTTCAGTTACCAGTTCCCAAGGTACTGCAAACACTGGATAATGTTCCTTGATGAAGCCACAAACATTAGCTGGCGGCAAGCGATCACCCAACCCATTCCCAGGTTGAGCAAGAAACATACCTTCTTCTGCCTTTACCATATTTCCAGAGTATAGCTGCCAGACAGGAAGACCAACAAGGCGGACATAGAATGGCCTTATCACTTGATCAACGAAGCAATTCCAATCTGCCTTAAACAATGGTGATAAACTTGTACTACTACCATCATTTGGTTCATCATGTGTTGAATGCTGCTTAGACCTTGGCCATAACAAGTAAATGCGTTCCCCATAAGACCGGAGAACCTGGCTAACTGCATGTACTGATGGTGACTGTATAGATGAAACTGAGGGATCTCTTCTTAGCTTTTGGATTTCTAACACCATTTCTACATATGAATCACAAACACAACACATCAACTCTCTGTTCCAAGCTTCTATTAACTGATTCCCAATGTCAGTAGGTGCCTCTGCTGAAGACATGCCATCTTGGTACTTGAATAGGTAGCGGCCCTGATTGTGACGGACAAGGAAACATCCAAGAGTGGTGACAGGTACGCTTAAAGATCCAGATAGAGGAAGAGGACATAAAATGCAACTTGACAAATAGGCATTAACAGGTTGGCCATTTCGAGATATGTGTGCTGCAACTCCAGCAATAGGTGTCAAGTTGTAAGCCACATAACGCCTAGAAAAACTTTGTGGATCAGCAAAAGTCCAGCATCATAAGCATTTATAGGGTAAAAAAAACGAAGAGCAGGAAGAAAAGAAGAGAAAACATTAAATTCTTAAAATCCTGATCGTGATTGATGTTAAAATTGTTCATAAAGTTTTGTCGTTCTTAAATGCTTCCAACCACATGTGAACAAAACTCATCCAATAAAAACAAGGTATATGCAGAAAAAAAGTTAGTAGTTGACCCTGAAATTTGATACTTATGTATCGAGGCATATTGGCCTCGCTAGCCTAATCCCTTTAAAGCTTAAGCTTATGTAAGTCCTGCTTTCAGGGCAGAACTGTATAGCACCCCCTAGCAGAGGAACTGACCAACATAAAAGTGTATTCTCTCATACAGTCCAAAGAGAGTAGGAAGTTAGCCATAAATCCTGTTCAGGGGGATTGGATTGTCATTACAGCCAAAGGAAATAGTGGAGTTAAGAAGGTGGATGGGTGTAAGAAAACTGATGGGATACACAATGATAAACCATCGTGTACCCATTTCTAGAGAGCCATACATACTAAGGAGACATATTTGATTTTGGTTGAGAAGCCAAAGAACTTTTAGAAGAAACAAGAATTCAATAAGCATAATTTGTTCCATGTTGTTTGTCAGGGGTATTAGACAGTAAATTTTTCTACAGTACCTTTCCATGAACACCCAATTAGTTCTGTATCCAGGGAGGATCCTCTATCTACTGAGGGATCATCTTGAACTATATATGGTAGGTGTTGTGCCAGATAGAGTTGACCTCAATTACTCCATCCACCTCATTTGCTAGTACATCAGGTAACAAGGCTGCTTTTCATGTCTCATATGTTCTGAATGAGTCTCGCTGAGTTATTGACTCGAGGGCCTCAAACCATATGACTAATCCCAACATGTTTTCCTCATATAGTATGGTATCTAATAAAGCCAAGGAGAGACTAGCTAATGGCTCCTTTTTCACTAATAACTAGTCAAGGATCTGTCTCTCTTCCTATGGCTGTTAATCTTTTCAAGTCCCTAAGTTACCTAATAACCTCTTGTCTCTTAGCAGTATTTCAAATTCTTTGAATTGTTTTGCAACCTTTATCCTCATTCATGTGTTTTTCAAAATTTGACCTCCAGGAGAATGATTGGTAGAGAATGCATGGTTGACAGTTTATACATGTTGGAGAGTGGAGATAGTCTAGAGGCACCAAAATATATTGGGTTTCTCAATTAGCCAATGAGTGAATGTGATAATGATGATATTTATGTTTGGCGTCATAGTCTCAACCATTTGTCTTTCGACTCTGTAGAGAACACTGATGTGGACCCCACTGTGTTCGTATAACAGTAGTAGATAGTTATGTTAGTTATTTCAGTTTGTTAGTTGGTAGTTTATTTCCGACTTATTAGTTTTTTCTTTTATTATTTTGCCATGTAAGCAATAAGGGTAATTCAGCCCTTTTACAGTTATTCGAATATGAATATAAATTATAAGAGTGGGGCGGCTATTGCTAGTCACTCTCTCTCTCTCTTTTCTGAATTATCTCTTCGAGTTCTTCTTCTCCTCTCCTCTTCTTCTCTTCTCTTCTTCTTCTCCCCAATCTTTATTTGTTTTCTCATTAAAACTTAAAACAAATTGTAGTCCTGTTTGACTACTTGTTGTTAGAGCACGAACTAGGGTTTCTCATGTGAGTCTAATCCAGCCGACCACATGAGAATTGCCTAGGGCTGGTAGTTTAGAAAGATCATTCCTTTTGGCTGATTCTTGGAGGTTACCAGAAGTCTTTAGCATCTGTCCAAAGATTGGAGAGTGTTCTTGGTAATTACGAAGAATCAGAGAAGGATAAAGGGATCAAGATTAGTTTTTGATCAAGATTGAAGGTGGCGATCAGAATTTTCTGGGCAAGTTTTTCATCTCTTCTTGAAGCCGGCAGCAGTAAGAGATAAGTTGGACTTAGTTGAAAAACAGCCCACTTGATGTATGGAACTGTTTGAGATTAGATGCAAACCAGAAAATGAACAAACAAGAGAAGAAGAGAAGAGAGAGCTGGCGGCAATGAGTGTTAGAGAGTAAGAGGTTCGAACATAACCTCTCTAACACTCTAAACATCTTATTAATAAGTTAATCTTTGACAAATTACAGAGAGGCCCTTGAGTGAGCAGGAAAATACAAAAAACAGAATATTACAGAGTATAGGCCCAGAATAAGGCCCACAATAGAGAGAAACATAACATAACATGAAATGACTGTCTAGGGGCCATTCGGCCCATCTTCTCTACACTCCCCCTCAAGCTGAGCATAGATGTTAATCATGCCCAGCTTGCCAGTGTCATGTTGAAGCCTTGCCTTGGAAATGCCCTTGGTGAGAAAATCTGCCAGTTGTCCTTCAGAAGTAATGAATGGAAGACACGCTTCACCGGAGGAGACTCTTTCACGAATAAAGTGTCTATCAACCTCAATATGTTTGGTTCTATCATGTTGTACCGGGTTGTGAGCAATGTTGATGGCAACCTGATTATCACAGTACAACATCATGGGTTTGTCATGATCTACCCCAAGTTCTTCCATTAAGGACCTTAGCCACAACAATTCCGAGACTCCATGTGCCATGGCTCTATATTCTGCTTCTGCGGAGGATCGAGCCACAACTGTTTGTTTCTTACTCCTCCAAGAGACAACATTACCAGCCACTAGACTGCAATACCCTGAAGTAGATCTTCTATCATCAATATTTCCAGCCCAATCAGCATCAGTATAGGCTTCAAGTTTCAGATGACCATGTTTGGCAAATAGAATTCCTTTTCCTGGAGAGCCTTTCAAATAGCACAAAATCCGTTCTGCTGCTGCCATATGGGTATCTCTAGGAGCATGCATGAACTGGCTAATGCAACTGACAGCATACGCAATATCTGGCCTAGTCATGCACAGGTACAAAAGCTTCCCAAGAAGTCTCTGAAAGACCCCTTTGTCTTCCAACAAAGTTCCATCCGAAGCTGAAAGTTTGTGACTCATATCAATAGGAGTTGCAGCTGGTCTTGCACCCAATTTTCCAGTTTCAAACAACAAATCAAGGTCATATTTCCTTTGGGAAATAAGAATCCCATCCCTGGATCTGGCAACTTCTATGCCAAGGAAATATCTCAACTCCCCCAGATCCTTAATCTCAAATTCTGTACGGAGGAAAGACTTAAGGCCCAGAATGCCTGAGGCATCATCACCAGTCACTATAATGTCATCAACATACACAATGAGATACACTGCTAGAGACCCACTTTTCTTCACAAAAAGAGTATGATCTGACTGTGTCTGAACATAGCCGAATTTAACAAGTGCAGCTCTAAATCTCTCAAACCAGGCTCTAGAAGATTGTTTGAGGCCAAAAAGAGATTTCTTCAGTTTACATACCTTTCCTTGCATATCTTTCCCATACATTCCTGAAGGAAGACACATGTAGACCTCCTCATGTAAGTCACCATTCAGAAATGCATTCTTTACATCTAACTGATAGAGAGGCCAATCAAAGTGAGCTGCCAGAGATAAAAGAACCCTCACAGATGTCATCTTAGCAACAGGGGCAAAAGTCTCCAGATAGTCAATCCCATATGTCTGTGTGTAGCCCTTTGCAACAAGTCTGGCCTTGTACCTCTCAATAGTCCCATCTGCCCTGTATTTAATGGTAAAAACCCACTTGCATCCAACTGGATCCTTCCCTTCAGGCAAATCCACCACCTCCCAAGTACCATTTTCATGTAGAGCATCCATTTCAGCCTGCATGGCATCTCTCCATTCTGGAATCCCAAGAGCTTCTGATACAGACCTAGGAATGGGGTTAGAAGCAACTGAAGAGAGGTAGGCACAATATGAAGGGGAAAGTAGGTCATAAGAAAGGTGTTTGGAAATGCAGTGTGCAGTACACTTCCGCTTTCCTTTCCTAACAGTAATGGGGACATCAAGATCTGGGAAGGGGGATTCCAAGGGAGCTGAAGCAATACCTGTTATCTCATCTGTGATTGGGAGGGTATGAGCCTCATCTGTTGTAAGGGAAACCACTTGCTCATTCCTAGATCTCTGCCTTTGATACACTTTGGGATTATGGGTAGGACGAGGAGGTAAAGAAATAGGAGCACTAGGACAAGAGGAATGGAGTGGCTGATCCTCCTTTGATTCATTTTGTGAGGATACAGATTTGTCAAGAGACTGAACTGGGACAGGAAGGGGAAGAGCAAAAACTTGTGACAGACTCTCCCCCTGTTGACAATGTCCTTCCTGAGAGGAACCATAAAAAGGAAAAAGTTCATCAAAGGTAACATCCATAGAGACATGTCTGGTGCCAGTCCTTGGATCAAAACAACAATAACCCTTTTGTGTGGGGGAGTAACCGAGGAAGATGCATTTGTGGGCTTTTGGTTCAAACTTGTGTCTCTGCACACTTGGAATGTGAACATAACAGGTACAACCAAACACACGAAGAGGAATTGGGAAGAGATCCTTATCTGGATGAAGAAGACTGAAGGGGGATTTAAACCCTAAAACCCTGGATGGCATACGGTTTTTGAGATAGGTAGCAGTAAGTACAGCATCACCCCAAAATCTTGTGGGAACATGTGAGGCAAATAAAAGGCTCCTTGCAACTTCAACAATATATCTATTTTTTCTCTCAGCAACTCCATTTTGTTCAGGGGTTCTAACACAGGAGCTTTGGTGAATAACCCCCATGTCAGAGAGATACAAGGATAAGCTCTTCTCAAAATACTCTTTTGCATTGTCAGATCTGAAAACCTTAATTCTGGTACCAAATTGAGTCAAAACAAGCTCATGAAATTGCCTCACAAGTCTCGGGACTTCGTCTCGGGATTTCATTAAGTATATCCAAGTGAATCTAGAAAAGTCATCAATAAACAGGATAAAGTATTTGTAGCCCCCCATAGAGGATAAGTGGTAAGGCCCCCACACATCAGAGTGTACAATATGAAAAAGAAAAGAGGATCTTTTATTGCTCACAGGGTAATTTTTTCTACAATGCTTTGACAACTGACATGACTCACAATTGAGACTGGACACACTGACTCCCTTAAACAGTTTAGGAAGCAAATGACTTAAAGCAGAAAAGGGTAAATGACCGAACCGACAATGACTCAACATAATTTGACTGGCAGACTCTGAAGAAGTAGAACCAAAAGCAGCATTCTTGGGATGATCAAAGCATTGGCCAGGGGTGTCGAGCAAGTATATTCCATTCACTTCATGGCCACTCCCAATCACCTTCCGAGACTTCAGGTCCTGAAACACACAGTAAGAAGGGAAAAAGGTTACACAACAATTCAATGACTTGGTCAAGCTACTTACAGATAACAAGTTGGTATTTAACTTAGGTACATGAAGAGTGGAAGATAAAAGTAAAGAGTCTGTAGGCTTGACAGTTCCCTTGCCAGAAATGGGGACAAGAGAACCATCAGCTAAGGTGATTTTGTCACGACCAGGAAGCAAATCATATGACACAAACAAAGTGGAAAGGTTGGTCATGTGATCAGAAGCACCTGAGTCAATGATCCAAGGGGTCTTGGGATTACCTGAGGTAGATGCATAGTTAGCAGAAGCCCTTATACCTGAGTGAGCAAATGCAATGGTGGCTGGACTTCCAGAAGGGTTGGATGATGAAGTTACACCTTCAAGCTGGCTGATCATCCTTCCAAACTTCTCATAATCAGCTTTCATGGCTGCCAATTGTGCACTTGTTGACTCAAACTCTGTATCTGTACTTGTGGCTGTATGTGCACTTCCTGTCTTTCTACTATCATTCTTCTTCTGGAATCGGATAGGGACAAGACTGGGATGTAATTTCCAGCACTTGTCCTTAGTGTGTTTCGGCTTCTTGCAATATTCACACACCACCTCCTTTCCTGTGCCACTAGGGGCTCCTGTAACCCCTTTGGGTTTGATTCCCATATTTGCAAAATGATCATTGATATTGACCCCTTGAACCTGCACTTGCCTCCTGCTTTCTTCACTGTTGACCAAAGCATATGCTTGAGACAATGAAACATCTTCCTTGGACAAGATGTTTTGCTTTGTAATGTCATATTCAGAATTCAGCCCTGTCAAGAACTCAAAGACCCTATTCCTTTCAACCAATTTCCTATATGTTTCAGCATCCTTAGGGGTATCCCATGTCACGGCCTCTATCAAATCAATCTCTTGCCATATAGATTTTAGGGCTGAGAAGTATGCTGCAAGTGACTTCTCCCCCTGTCTTAGATTCTTCACATCACTTCTCAGTTTGTAAGCTCTGGCAACATTCAACTTCTGGGAGTAAGTTTCTACAACACTATCCCAGATTTCTTTAGTCGAGTTCATCCACAAGTAATGTTGGCTAATCTGTGGCTGCATTGAGTTCACAAGCCACCCAATCACTGTGTAATTCTCCTGCACCCATTTCTCATAAGAGGGATCCTCCTCTGGGGGAGCTTTCTTGCTCCTAGAGATAAACCCCCACTTTCCTCTACTGCAAATATGAATTTTTACGGATTGTGACCAGGCCAAATAATTGGTTCCATCCAATTTAACTGTAGTTACAGCCAACAAGGAATCAGTTGTAGTTCCCAAATTATGTCCATATTCAGCAGTGCTCTTGTTCTCAATTTCTGAGAAGTCCATTATGTAAGAACTTCAATTAGGGTTTCGGCAGGCCTTTAAAAGTGATCTGATTTCAAGGAACTCAGATTGAGTTGAAACAATAGCAAACACAACAACACACAAACTCAGTTCAAAACTGACAGCCGTGAGAACCAAGTTCGGTGGCAGCACTTTCAAAGAGGAGAAACCCTGATTCAGCCTTCAAGGAACAATCAGTAGGCCTCCAAACAATATGTATTCTTGGTTCCCAACAATAATTTCCCAAGGAGAACAAAGAAAACAGTCCACAGTACCTAAGAGGACTTTTT
Organism: Nelumbo nucifera; assembly: GCF_055504915.1. NCBI lineage: Eukaryota > Viridiplantae > Streptophyta > Magnoliopsida > Proteales > Nelumbonaceae > Nelumbo > Nelumbo nucifera. The sequence continues at coordinate 49,683,272 of NC_142652.1, forward strand.
ACAAACACTATGTATGCAACAGTCAACACTTCACTGTTAACAAGCAGAAATCACTTCAAGAACACTTTGTCTAAGTCCAAGAAGCAGCTGAACTAAAGTAGAGGCTTGTACCACTTAATTTAGATCAGTTTTTTTAGCAGTTTGGAAGCCCAATAACAGCCGAACCACACTTCCAGAATAACCCAGAAATCAGTCCAGCAACAGTGGGTCGAATGGAGGTGTTTTGAATGCTTTAACAGTCCTCCCAAATAACAAAAAAATAACTCAGCAAAGAACTGAGAAAAGACTTACAGCAAGAGAGTCTCTGGTTTGAACTATAAACCAGGCCGAACACTTGTTCTCTGAGATAACTTCGAAAGTCCTTTTCTCTGATTTCAAATCAGGCCAAACAACTTGCTCTCTGATTCTTCCTGGTCACCGAACCCTTCTCCAAGTGTATAGAAACTTGGGCACCCTCCAATGACCTCCAAGAACCAGGCGGATGACTGTAAACTTTCAGCCCTAGAACCTCCTCATGTAGTTGGCTGAACTAGAACCACATGAGGGACACGCCAAGCAATGGCCCGCTCTGATACCAAGTTGAAAAACAGCCCACTTGATGTATGGAACTGTTTGAGATTAGATGCAAACCAGAAAATGAACAAACAAGAGAAGAAGAGAAGAGAGAGCTGGCGGCAATGAGTATTAGAGAGTAAGAGGTTCGAACATAACCTCTCTAACACTCTAAACATCTTATTAATAAGTTAATCTTTGACAAATTACAGAGAGGCCCTTGAGTGAGCAGGAAAATACAAAAAATAGAATATTACAGAGTATAGGCCCAGAATAAGGCCCACAATAGAGAGAAACATAACATAACATGAAATGACTGTCTATGGGACATTCGGCCCATCTTCTCTACAGACTTCATCTTTTCATGAAGTTATTTTCTTGGGTTTACCTTTATGCCTTCTCAAGATGAGGTTCCAGCATTGACCCGGATCTTTCATCAGATGATTTTAACCCAGTTTGGGGTCAAAATCAAAATTTTTAGATCCGATAATGCAAAAGAATATTTTGCAAAACCATTAGCCTCTTATTTCCTTGACCATGAGATTATCCATCAGAGTACTTGTCCTTATACATCATAGCAGAATGGGGTTGCTGAGAGAAAGAATAGACAAGGTGGCTAGAAGCATTATGTTTAGCTCCAATGTGCCTATAAGTTTCTGGGGGGATGCATTTCTTACAGCAGTATATCTCATCAATCAAATTCCTTCACAGGTTCTTGACATGAAACCTCCATTTACCCTTTTATATCTTGATAAAGAGTTGTTTATCGTTCCCCTTAAAACCTTTGGTTGTACTTGCTTTGTTCAGATTCTTGGCCCTCATCATTCCAAATTTGATCCTAAGGCCTCAAAATGTATTTTCCTTGCTTATGCAAAAAGTTAAAAGGGATATTGCTGTTATGAACCCACTTCTAGGAGGAGATTTTTTTCTATGGATGTCACTTTCTTTGAGGATGTACCTTATTATCCTAGGGTTTCTCCTCAGGGAGAGTAGTAAGGTTGGGATTAACTCATCAGAAGTTCCTTTACCTGTCCCATTGAGTGAAGAGGGATGTAATGGGGAGGGATGTCAGAGGTGTCGGGATTTGAGAGTCTATCACAGACGGTGGAGGCAAGTTGATTTTGGTCAATAGCAATCCAAGCCATCCCCAGTTCCTTCTACGGATCCAGATCCAAGTACCACAATTCCTTTATCAAATATTACAGATGAGATACCTTCCACTGTTGAGCCCTCACCTTCATTGGATGACCTTGACCTCCCCATTGCAATCCGTAAAAGAAAACATCGTTTGACCTGAGTTGGTCAGTTTTCTAATAATTTATGTCAGCTTTGCTTCAAAAATTTCCCAACTTGACCAAGTTGAATTAGTTTCGCTTTGGCCATTTGTAAACCAACCAAAATCGGATGACCTGACCATTGATATATATATATATATATATATATTAATACTTTATATTTTAAATTTAATTTTTAATATGGCCAAGTGGGAAAATTTCCCATATTTCTTAGTCTAAAATGTTTTATATCATAAATTTATTTTTTAACAATTGCATAGTAATTTTTAAAATTTAAATTTAATTTTTTAGTTTAAATCTTTTGAACCGACTGACCAAACCAAAAGGTTACCCCAAACCGATACAACGTGAGTGGGTCGGTTTCACAAATGGTCTGAACCAACTCATGAACACTCATAATTTCAACTAAATCAATAGTTTCATCTCTGATAAATAACAATAGTTTAATCTCTAATAATTATTGAAAACTTATAGAAAAAATACACAATTAATGAAAATATATTAATAATGAAAAAAATACAATAATTAATAAAAATATATTAAATTAGTCATTAATATATTACAAATAATAGTTTAATCTCTAATAAATATTAATCAATAAGTTATAACAAAAATACAATAAATACAATAAGTACAATAAACAAAATATAAAAATTTCAATAATAGTAGTTTAAACCCAATAATTATTGAAAGTTTTCCATTAAACAACAAAACAAAAATAAATTTAAACATAATTATTGAAAATACACTTATCACAAAAAACAATAAATAATTACTGAAATGCAATAAATATTAACATTAGTATATATAAATATATAAGAGTTTAAAATTATTATTAATAAATATTAATTTTATGAAAGTTATTTTATCAAATTATTAATAGATATCAGTTAAATTAGTTAGTTACAATATTATGTAAAAATATTAAATTATTATTAAAGTTATTTCTATTATTAATTTTGTAAAATATTAAATTATTATTAATTTCAATATTATGTTTTCTACTTTTCAGATTTTTATTTAAATTTATTATATAACTACTATATTTTAACTAACTTAAAATATAGTTATTTTAAATATTTTTTATTTAAAAATATTTAGTTATTTAAATACTTAAATAATATGTAAAATATTAATTATTTATTGAATTTAATAATCCATAAAATTATAACTTATACTATTATTACATAATTTCATTATTACATTTGTAATATATTAAATTATTATTAATATGAATATTATGTTATAATTATTTTTCTACCTTTAAGAAATTTTTTAAATTCAATACATAATTTCGTTCTTTTAACTATTTAAAATCTAGTTATGTTAAATATTTAGTTATTTGAATATTTAAATAATATGTAAAATATTTAAGTTTTTTGTTATTTATTGAATTTAATAATCCATAAAATTATAATTTATACTATTAATACAATTTCATTAAAAATTTTGTAAGATATTAAATTATTATTAATTTCAATATTATGCTATAATTACTTTTCTACTTTTACGATTTTTTTTAAATTTATTACATATTTTCATTATGTTAACTATTTAAAATCTAGTTATGTTAAATATTTAAATAATACGTAAAATATTTAAAATTTTTGTTATTTGAATTTTATTTATTTAAAGTTATTACATATTACTAAATATTTTGTTATATAATTACTTATATATTTATAATATTTTGTTATTTAAGATTTATTTATTGAAATATTAAATAATATTTTATTTCTTAATGTTAAATTTTTATTATTTTAATAACATTAAGATATAGATAAAAAAATGGGGAGAGGATAAATATGAATTAGAGATAGCTTAGGAGAGAAACTCTACTAAATTATAAATAACTTTGGAGATAAATAAGAATTAGAGATAATTTAGAAGATAAATAGGAATTAGAGATATTTTAGGAGAAAGTGGGGGAGGTAGTTTAGGAGAAGAGATTATTTAAATTATTGAGAAAGTGCATCTCATTAGTTGTTTCAAAAATGACATGGAATTAAAAAAATAAAAAATTCAAAAAAAGGAGAAAATTTCTTGACCGCTTTGTTTTAATATATATATATATATATATACAGAGAGAGAGAGAGAGAGAGAGAGAGAGAGAGAGAGAGAGTTAATGATCACATGAAGATAGAAGTTTACACAAATGCTGATTGGGCAGGGTTTGTTGATGATAGAAGATCAACCTCTGGATATTGTGCTTTCGTAGGAGGTAATCTTGTCTTCTGGAGGAGTAAGAAACAAAATGTTGTTTCTCATTCCAGTGCTTAATCTGAATATAGGTCCATGGCAAATGGTGTGGCTGAAATTCTATGTTTGAGATCACTATTTGAGGAGTTGGGTATTGCTTATGAGAAGCCCTTAATGTTGTATTGTGATAATCAGGTTGCTATTAAGATAGCCCATAATCCGGTATAACACGACAAAACAAAGCATATTGAAGTGGACCGACATTTTATCAGAAAAAGGATTGCATCTCAAGAAGTATGTCTTCCGTATATCACCTCCGACATGTAGCTTGCAAATCTTCTCACCAAGGCTGTTTCAAGGAAGAAGTTAGAGGCAGACCTATGCAAGTTGGGAATGACAAATATCTATTTCCAACTTGAGGGGGAGTGTAGAGAACACTAATGTGGTCCCCACTGTGTTCGTATGACACTATGACAGTAGTAGATAGTTAGTTATGTTAGTTATTTCAGTTTGTTAGTTGGTAGTTTATTTTAGACTTATGTTATTAGTTTTTTCTTTTATTATTTTGCCATGCAAGCAATAAGGGTAATTCAGCCATTTTACAGTAATTCGAATATGAATATAAATTATAAGAGTGAGGCGGCTATTGCTAGTCACTCTCTCTTTTCTGAATTCTCTCTTTGAGTTCTTCTCCTCTCCTCTTCTTCTCTTCTCTTCTTCTTCTCTTCAATCTTCATTTGTTTTCTCATTAAAACTTAAAACAGATTGTAGCCTTGTTTGACTACTCTTTAAAAATTTTGTTTACACAGTTGTTAAGTCAACCAACATGTCATCTCTTCAGTGTCAAACTTGTCAATTGAGTGAGCATTGTAGAACCATTATAAAAGATCATCTTCTCCTTTCCAAATTGTATACTCTTATATATGGGACCCTGCTTCTATTGTGGCTAATGGGGATTATCGATATTTTATTAGCACTATTGATGATTTTTCTTAACAGACATGGCTATATCTACTTTGATCTAGAAGGAAGTTCTTAAGGATATTTTATTAGCACTATTGCAGAGAGAATGAACCACCACTTGCAAGAAATTGTTCGTAGCCTTTTAATTTGCATGAATGACCCAAAGAAGTTCTAGATGGAAGTTGTGTTAACTACTACCTACCTAATTAATGGAATGTTCTCGTACTCTAAAGTAATAGGCCCCAAATCAGTTGTTGGCTCCTCAGTCTCCCCATTTCTCTATTCCTCTCTTTGTTTTTAGGTGTCATTGTTTTGTTCATCATAGAGATTCTATGGGCTAATCCCTATTTCACCCTTTATTCCTCTTGTTAAGGGACTCGGAAGTGCTCTTGTATTGTGTACAATATGTACTATATCATATTTTTTGTACAATTTTATTTTATTCTTGTATAAGAAGGGCATATTGGTCCTTTCCAAATTTTTATATCAATATTATATAAGTTCTCTTTTCAGGTATGTGAAATTATTACACACACCCTTTTCAAACCCTTATTGTCTTGTTCAAACTGCTCTTGAGATGGTATAAAAGCTGGTTCTCCATTTCTGTCTTTGAGTGGCGATTAGAACTTACGACTCAAGGATACTTTCAACATCTTACTAATCTACTGTTCAACATTGATTTGGGAGAATCTGAAGGCCATTACAATCAGCACAGGTACTTCATTCTTTTTTGAAAAATCATCATACAGATCTTACTTCTCTCTTTGTTCTCTCTAGAATGGTCAAGTTTGCTTGAAATTTTGAAGTTTGTGTTGTCCAAGAATTCTCTATTCCTTAAATCAGATTGAAGATCCTCTCTGATTTGGAGGGGTTTTGATCCCACTCTTCAGTTCGACAGGCCAATTACCTTCCTTTTTGGACTATAGATTCCTGGAACTCCTTGTTGGAAGTTTTCTTCAAAGAGATTTCACTTCCTGCAGTGGTGGACCATTATCCTTTACTAATTTTCTTGATATTTACTCGAGATTAGTCAGATAGCTGCTTGTTTTCTTCTATGTAGATATTGGGATACTTGCTGTCTCCTCGATGATTCATTCTTCATTGGTATTAGCTTGTTGTTATAGCTTTCAAAAAGGCCAAAATACATTCAGTTAAGTTAAATGGGAGTAAGTGAGCAATTATGCTCTATAGAAATTTCATTTTCAGTTTTTTGTAGAAGAAAGGGGACTTTGGGGACACATTGATGGTTCAATTCTCAAACTGGATGATTCAGATACTAAGAATTTACAGCAATGGAGAATTGATAATGCAAGAATCACCTCTTGGATTCTTAGTTCAGTTGATACTGATGTTGCTACTCCTATGAGAGGGCACTGGACTGCAAGGGAGATACTTAACTACATGGAAGAGGCATACCAGCAATCTAACATCTCCCATCAGCACCAAATTGAAATAGAAATATTTTCTTACAGCCAAGGGGACAAGAAGATCCAAGAGTCCGACGGTTTTGTGAATTTGTGGACTTGTATGAATTAATTCACTTGAGTGAATTCTCATATGTTTGCTGCAGAGGACTTTAAAGAACATTTTGATAGAAGAAAACTAATGCATTTTTTATGCATCTTAGACATGAATATGAAGTGATCAGATCATATATTCCCAGGATCAGATATTCCCAGCAGGGGTAGCATACTTAACCTAGATACTGTTGTTAGTGTCGACAGTACAGAGGTATTTTGGTCTTTTGGTTTATCTAGCTGAAAGTGAGATTTTCTTTTATCCCTCTTCTTGTGTGTTTCAGGATCACAAGACGGAAATGAAGATTGGTGGAGGGCATGAGGCAAGTGGATTGTATTACCTTGATGGTGGTGACCCGCCAGTAGCATTTCAGTCGTCTCTTACTCCTCTCCAATGGCACTGCAGACTTGGTCATTCATCTCTCAAGGCTCTAAGGTTGCTGGTTCTGTCTTTAAGTCATCTTTCATCGTTGGATTGTGAGTCGTCTCAGCTTGGGAAACACCATAGAGTCTCTTTTAGTCCAAGAGTTGATAATCATGTCTTGAGTCCTTTTTCTTTAGTTTATTCTGATGTTTGGGGTCCAAATAGAGTAGTGTCCTACAATGGTTATAAGTATTTTGTAATCTTTGTTAATGACTTTTCAAGGATGCATGGCTATATCTTATGAAAGATCGTAGTGAATTGTTCTCCATTTTTCAAAAATTTTATACTGAAATTCGTAATCAATTTGGAGTTCATGTTAAAATTCTTCGCTCCAGTAATGCAAAAGAGTACACCTCAACACCATTTCAGCAATACTTAGAGCACCATGGAATAATTCATCAAACTTCTTGTTCCTACACCCCACAACAAAACGGTGTGGCTGAACACAAAAACCCGACATCTACTTGAAACTGCTCGATCCATTATGCTTAATATGAATGTTCCAAAGCGTTTTCGGAGTGATGCTGTCCTAACCTCATGTTTCCTCATCAATCGGATGCCCATGTCTATCCTTGGAAGTCAATCCCCTTTCTCAGTTTTGTTTCCCACTTTATCTCTGTCTCCTCTTATTTCGAGAGTCTTTGGGTGCGTTTGTTTTGTTCAAAATTTGGGGCCTACTTTAGACAAGTTAGATGCACGTGCTACTAAATGCATCTTCCTTGGATATTCCAGGACTCAAAAAGGGTATAAATGTTATAGCCCTACCTCTCAGAAGTCATTTGTGTGTTCAGATGTCACTTTCTTTGAATCAGTCCCATTTTTCTCGAGTATTGAGGTCCCTTCTCCTTCCCCCGTGGTCCCCCTTCTTGTTCCTACTGAGGACCCCCTCCCTGTGGTTCCTGTTCTAGTAGCGGATGCCCCTCCTTCGGTTCCCGTTCCTTCACCTTCCTCTCATGTACAAATTACTACTGAGCGGCCACCAATCCAACAAGTGTGAAGTATCTTCCAGATGGCAGTGTGGAACGACTAAAGGCCAGGTTAGTGGCCAAGGGCTATTCTCAGTTGTATGGTGTGAACTATATGGAGACATTTTCTCCTATGGCTAAAATTGGCTCAGTTCGGGTATTGATTTCATTAGCAGCAATGCATGACTGGCCTCTCTTGCAACTTGACATCAAGAATGCCTTCCTGCATGGTGATCTAGTTGAGGAGGTATATATGGAGCAACCACCAAGGTTTGTTGCTCAGGGGAAGGATGGTAAGGTTTGTCGACTTAAAAAGGCAATTTATGGGTTGAAACAATCTCCACGTGCATGGTTTGGTAAATTCAGTGAAGTAATGAAGAACTTTGGGATAAACAGTGTCAAGTTGATCATTCCATTCAGCCATGACTCAAAGTACTTCCTTGACTGGCCTCTCTTGCAACATGACATCAAGAACGCCTTCCTGCATGGTGATCTAGTTGAGGAGGTATATATGGAGCAACCACCAAGGTTTGTTGCTCAGGGGGAGGATGGTAAGGTTTGTCGACTTAAAAAGGCAATTTATAGGTTGAAACAATCTCCACGTGCATGGTTTGGTAAATTCAGTGAAGTAATGAAGAACTTTGGGATAAACAGTGTCAAGTTGATCATTCCATGTTCAGCCATGACTCAAAGTACTTCCTGGGAATAGAAGTTGCAAGGTCAAGGCATGGAATTAACCTATGTCAAAGGAAATATGTCATTGACCTACTTGAAGAAACAGGGCTATTAAGTGCTAAACCAGCCAAGACACCTATGGAATCAAATGCTAACTTGAGTGTGGATGCAGGTTAGGAATTTGATGATCCTAGAAGGTACAAGAGGTTGGTGAGAAAACTGAACTATCTGACTATCACACGGCCAGATATATCATTTGTTGTAAGTATGGTGAGTCAGTTTATGCAATATCCTCGGATTCCTCATTGGGAAGCAGTTCTAAGAATTGTTAGGTATCTGAAGGGTGCTCTAGGTCGTGGTCTACTATACAAGAGTGGAGGAACTCTTGAGAAACAAGGATATACAGATGCCGATTGTGCTGGTTCTGTATCAGACAGGAGATCAACTAAATGATACTATACTTTCCTTGGTGGCAATCTAGTAACTTGGAAGAGTAAGAAAGAAATAGTGGCGGGAAGGAGCAGTTTTGAAGTTGGGTATAGGGCTATGGCTCATATTAGATGTGAACTAGTATAGTTGAATAACTTGCTACAAGATATGGGATTCTCAGTTGAGAAACCCATGAGATTATACTGTGATAATCAAGCTGCTATATGTATCTCTTCTAATCTAGTCTTCCATGAGAGAACAAAGCATATTAAAGAGTCGAGTGCCACTTTGTAAGAGAAAAAGTGATTAATAGAGTGATAACTACATTTCATGTGAGCTCAAGAAACTAGTGGGCAGATCACTTTACAAAGGGACTGTCTCGGGGCAGAGTAGATTACATATGTGACAAGATGGGACTGACATATACTCTCCAGCTTGAGGGGGAGTGTTAGTGTCAACAGTACAGGGGAATTTTGGTCTTTTGGTTTATCTAGCTGAAAGTGAAAGGTCTTCTTTATTCAAGTTTAAGTTATGTGTCACATCACTTATAAGGGACAATACTGTCTTTTTGTAACTCAACCTATTCACTATAAATGGAAAGTGGGTCGACTAGAGTGAGTGACTTTTCCTCAACTGTCAAACCCTTCTTTTCTTTCTTCTTCTTCTTCTTCTTCTTCTTCTTCTCATACTTCAAATCTGCACTGAATAAGATTGCTTTACAACTGTTTTGGGTGAACTCTTTAGAGAGGAAACTAGGTTGATAACTCATTCCACTATTAATGGGAAGCCTAATTTAGGAGTTGAGGCAATGTTTCATTCCATCAAGTTCAATCCAAAGGACTTGTCACAGGTACATACTATGAGTGCAAGCATAGTTGTCAAGGTGACGCCTAGGCGAGCACCTAGGCGTCGCCAAGGTGTGTAGGCACTTTTTGGGTCTCGCCTCACCCAAATGCCATATGATATATATAACTTATTGTAAGTTTTGTATATTTAACAATTTTTTATATTCTAAGTCTATAATATAAACATAGACATGATGCACTAAATCATTATTTTTATTTATTTCATAAGATAATAAGTATTTTATTAATTTCTTATGCCCCCTCTTCATTTTCTGTTTTAGAACAAAAACAAGGGCTCCACCCCTCCTCTTTTCTGTTCCACTTCTTTGTGGGACAAAAAAAATCAGCGGACTAGAACACGTTTTCTTTTTCTTAAAACAAAAGCACTCCTTCTGGTAGACAAAAACAAGAGTCTACACCTTTGTTTTCTTTTTTCTAGAAAAAAAATTCATCTTTATCGATTTTCGAACTAAAACAGGGCCCCTGCTCCCTTCTGTCCATGATTTCTGAGGTTTTTATTTCATGTTTTCTTTCCTCTAAGATAAGAATAGGGGCTCTGCCCTTCTGTTACTTCTATTGCAATGGTGAAAGTAGGGGTTCATCCTCCTTTTGTTCTCTCTCTCTCTCTCTGTATATATATTGTGACATTAAGTGGTGCCTAGGCGACCAGGCAACTAAGCACTCCCTTGTCGCCTAGGTTTGCCTTGGCGCCTTGAAAACTGAGTGCAAGGAGTATGACCATGTTGTTTCTCATTTCAAAAAGAAGAATGTGTGCATTTATTGTAAGTAAACAGGGACACAATAATTGAGTCTCTTACTTGACCACCTAAAGGGAATGGTTTAGGTACAAATAAGAAACAGCATAAAGCCTATCAAACTATTATGGAAGGATCAGATGGTACTATAACCACTCCTACTTCAACTTCGGTTAAGGGAGAAACTTATGGTGCATTTTGTAAAGTTGGTTCCTACTTAGAGTCAGTTACACAATTAGATCACAATTAGATCATAGATCATAAGTCAGTTACACACTTAGAGTCTGTTGGTTCCACATTTCGCGAGGCCAACCCCATTCAACTTTTAGCAAAAGCTAAGCCCAAGCATGGTCCATGAACAGGTCTATTTGTAAGGCCTTTGTTGTTCTTGATGTCACTGTTAGAATCGACAGTCCAGGGGTATTTGAATCATTTCATAATGCTTTACTTTAAGTAGTTTTGTCTATTGTGTCTGAGGTTGAGTAGAGTGTCCCATCCATAAATAGGGGCACAATGGCCTTTGTTCTTACAGTTAGAAATCTATATATATAGTACGAATAGGGTCTAAGATTTCTGGAATTTTTTTAGACTAAAATATCCCTTTTTTGAAATAGGGTCCCTCTAAGGAATTAATTCTCATTTACCCTTATTTAACAATACATATATGGCATTTTCGTTTCTTTTAATTACAAAATTATAACATAGAAATTAAATATTTTGGGTCAAATAGGTCAACCCATGTTGCATTGTTGCCACACAATTAAATAATAAAAATTAAACTTGATAAAATGCAAAAAAATATGGAAATTAAAGAAAAATTTGGGAACATCTTTAATGTCATATATTCATCATATTGGACAAGAATAAGTATGATAAATAAGAAATACTTTTATTAATGATGCAAATTGAATACAAAATTTAAAACCAATTGGAAATAAAATTATTTTCTTATTCTCTCATTAAATCCTATATTTAAGATATATTTTTCTCATCATTAAATTCTATTAATTAAATCCACAACATTGATTTTAAAAGTATAAAAATAAATATTTTGAAAAATAATTTAAAAATAAAACCATTTTCTTCCACCCCGGTGATGGATAAGCAATTTAACCATTTGGGTCAAATGGGTTAACCAATAATGCCATAATTAAAAAATAAAATATCAAAATAAATAATATATAAAAATACAAAAAAAAATGAATCGAGCATACCAATAATATTATATATTCATTATACTAAATAAAATTAAGTATAAAATGTAAGAAATATTTTTATTAACGATGAAAATGGAATTACAAATCTAAAATAAACCTTGAAATTAAATTAAATGATGTCATAGTCAAATAATAAAATTTTTAAAATAAAAATACAAAAAAACACAAAAGTAAATAAAAAATTACAGTACAATTTGGGCACATATTTGATGTTATATATTTATAAAAAAATAAAATATTGGGTCCATCTATAATATCATAGTCATTATATTGAACAAAAGTAAGTATTATACATAATTTTATTAATGATAGAAGTGCAATAATAAATGGTTTGGGTGGTGGGTTAGTGGTTTGCGTCAAATGAATTAACCAATGATGTTATAGTAAAATAATAAATTTTTAAAAAATAAAAAAAGGCATAAGGAATCAAAAATACAAAAATTATAAAAAAATGGATACATATCTAATATTATATATTAATTATATCAAATAAAAATTAAGTATGACAAACAAACATTATTTATATAATGTAGATGAAATATATAATTTAAAATTGATCTAAAAGCAATGCTATTCTCCTATCTAGATGGTGGGTTAATGATCAAACTTTTCAAATAAACTCATGGTGATGTCATAATTGAATAATAAATATTTAAAAAAGATAGAACACAAAAAATGAAAAGTATACAATTTTACAGAAAACATTTGGGGACATTTCTAATGTTATATATTCATCATATTAAATAAAAAAATTGTTAAAATAAAAATTATTTTTATTTATGATGGAAATTAGAATACAGAATTAAATAATAATAATAATAATAAATAATAACAATAAATATCCTGGTTGGTTGGGAGACTGATTTTTTCATTAAGTGAGACCAGCCAAACCATCTCTTCATCTTCTCCTCTCTCTTTCAGGAAGTAAATCAGCTCTGATCAAATAACTAGCATGGTATCAGAGCCCTGATTTTCTTCTTAGTTTTCTTCTTTTCAGCACCTTCCAAACATCAGTTCTATGTTTTCTTGGTGATTACCTGGACGATCAAAGAGAGAACAAAAAGAAGTGGTCATTTTTTGTCTAGGGAGGTATCCATGCCTCCAGTTGCAATGGAAAGTGCTGTTTCAGTGGAGTTTTAGAGAAACCCTCTAATCGATGTGTTGAAGAGGGACTGCCAGTGATCAGTCAATGTGCAACAGTTCGTGTGGGGTGTTTCAATTATCTGAAAAGGCACAGTAGTGGATTTCTGGACTTCTTGTAGTAGGCCTATTACAGGTATGCATAAGTGATTTTCCGTGTGTTTCTTGTTAATGGAAGTGAGTGATAGGTGTGAGAACAGTGCTGAAACCTGTTGCAGCACATATTTCTGAGTGTACGTGTTTCTTGCTGATAGAAGTGGGTGATGGATGTGAGAACAGAGAACAGTGCTGAATTCAGTTACAGCACAATTTTCAGTTATGTACCCTTGGCAACCTTAGGAGAGAATAGTGATAAAAATCAAGTGTTATGATTCCCTTGATTTTCTGAATGCACGAATGACATTTATGAAGCTGAATGGTGAGAAGTATGTGCCATGGGCCAAGTCAATGGAGGTCTTTCTCAGGGCCAAGAAGAAGGAGAAACATGTGAAAAGAAAAACCTTCCCAAGGACATGGTGATTGGGAACAAGAAGATGCACAGAGTATGACATGGTTGTGGAATAGTATGGAACCTAAAATCAGTGTGAATTTTATGTTTCTTGATACAACTAAGGAGATATAGGACCATACCAAGAAGCTTTATTCTAAACAAGATAATACTACAAGAATATATCAACTCTATCAAGAATATTTTAATCTACAATAAGGAATGAGCTAAATATCTATCATCCTTTGACATTAGATGTTAAAATTCAACAGCAACAAAGGAAGCAACTAGATGTTACCAGATTTTTAGTAGGTTTGAAAGCCGAGTATGAACTAGTTAAAGCTCAGATTCTAGGAGGTTTTCTCTTCCATCCCTTGAGGAGGTGCTTGCACAACTCTGTAGGATTAATATTGGGTCTTCAAAGTGTTCCACAGTTTTAGATAGATCAGCCATTGCAGTGATGTGAGGGGGAGGCCGTGGAAATAGAGGAGGTCATGGAGTTCAGGGAGGTCGTGGTGGACCTATGTTGCATCGTGATGGTGGACGTAGTGGAGGTCGTGATTGAGGTTGTAGTTTGGGCCTAGGAAGTGTACACATTGTGGGATAGAAGCACACAATGTTAATTTTTGCTATAATCTACATGGACCAACTTTTACATGGGTTAATCATGCAAACACAAGAAGTGGTGGTGAAGCAGTTGATACCCAGCAGACTGATCAAGCACCGTTTACATCTACTAGTGCCTCTAGGAAGGAGATGATGAGTATTCCACGTGATGAGTATGAAAGGTTTCTTCAAGCTACTTCCCAATAGATTACGATTACTCTTTCCCACTCAGGTATGGCTTGTCTGGCTTCCAAACCTTCACCCTAGATTGTCGATTCTATAGCTCCCGATCATATGACTAAGACTCCACGTTTGTTTTCCTCCCTTTGTCCATCTTCTACACCACAAACAGCCACTTCAGTTTTGTATGTGCCCAAATTCCCTTTTAGTCTTATATCTTTAGCAAATTGACTAAATCTCTCAATTGTTCTGTAACTTTCTTTCCTAACTCTTGTGCTTTTCAGGATCTCAAGACAGGGAAGAAGATTGATGAAGGGAATGAAACCAATGGATTGCATTATCTTGATGGTGGTAGTCCAGCAGTAGCTCTCCAATCCTCTCTTACACCTCTCCAGTGGCATTCCAGACTTGGCCATCCTTCTCTCAAGACACTTCAGTTACTTGTTTTGTCATTGCATCGTCTTTCTTCATTGGAATGTGAGTTGTGTTAGTATGGGAAAAACCATCGGGTTTCCTTCAGTCCTAAAGTAGATAGTTGTAGTTTGAGTTCTTTTTCTTTAGTCCATTTTGATATTTGGGGTCCAAATAGAATTGTGTCATACAATGGTTATAAGTACTTTGTAATTTTTGTTGATGATTATTTAAGGATGACATGGATTTACCATGAAAGAAAAGAGTTAATTATTCTCCATTTTTCAAAAATTTTATGCTGAAATCCGCACTCAATTTGGTGTTCACATTAAAATTCTTTGTTCTGATAATGGGAAAGAATATTTCTATACCCCATTTCAAGAATACTTGGAACAACATGGAATCATCCACCAAACCTTTTGCACTTATACATCTCAACAAAATCGGTTGGCTGAACGCAAGAACCTTTTTGCACTTATACTTAGAACAACTGCTCAGTCCCTTTTACATCATCATATGAGTGTTCCTAAATGTATTTGGAGTGATGCTATTCTTACAACTTGTTCTCTCATTAACTAGATGTCATTGTCTATCCTTAATAGCTACCTTGTTATGTATTGTGAAACAAAGGTAATGAAAAACATTTCACTGAGGTATAGCATCATCTCCAATACTAATTGTACTATGATTAAAACTCGCTAATTAGGCAGCTTAAGTTAAACGGAACTTAAGCTGCACATGGATGATTAAGAGGAAAGTACTGTTGATACAATTAAAGTTCCTACAGACATACCTATCAAGAGCCATATTTCTTGTTTGCCCAGATCCCAAGCTGAGAGCAACAAGCCATCTGTCAACAACTTTATTTCCTCCTTGAAAAATGTCCACATCTATAATTTGCAACTTGGTTGCAACATTGGAGTTGCTAAATAGCCTTGATATCTGAAACTTTCTCCACTTCTTTTCAGCAAAAGGATTCCTTAAAGGAGCAGATGATGTGTCCACAAAAACTGAATAATCTAGACATGGTTGTGCACTCCCATCCTCCCATGTTGATTGTGACACCTGGAAGATAAGATACAGTTTAGAAAGAACAATGTTAAGTCAAATAACTTAAATGGAGCCCAAAAAGTTCTTAGAAATTGAAGATGAATGTGAGGTTCAGGAAAGGACTCTATGAGATATCAACAATAATAGATGTGAAAACTTATTTTCAAGAGAGAGCAATGAATTTGTAACTTAAAGGAGAGGGCATGTAAAAGGGGAAAACACCATTGAGGAAGAAATCAGATTTCCCTTGATTCCCCCTTTAGTAGCAGTTTCTAAGTTTCCTAATTTGGGTCAACTTATTATGTTGCTTCGTTAGCTATTATTTTTAAGTTGTCATAGGAACAGGATTACATAGTCAAGATCCAAAGTAGTTATTAGATTCATATTAGTGAGTCTACAGGTTTTAGAAACTTCAAGTTGTAATCACATCATTTTCCTACCTGACAAACTATTAGATATTAACAAGGAGTATACAAATTTTAGAAACTTCAAGTTGAAATCCTGTAATTTTTTACCTACCTAGCTTCTTAGGGATCAAAACATACATTCAACTTGATTTTGGTATCACTAGATAGAATTTTCAGTCACCCATCCAATGAGACCAAATTCTAGTAAATCTAATATAATTTGCAGGAACTAATAGGGGTGATCATCAAAAACTGAAAAACTGAGCCCACTATATATTATAAATTAATAAATACGCATTACATATATCAATATATATTTATAATACATAATATATTATTTATTATTTAAAATATAATATTTTATATGTACTTCTAGTTTTTTATTATATATTTATATTTATTTATAATATATATTATAAATATAAAAAACTAAAAAACCGACAGTTAATCAAACCACTCAAGTAGTTAACCAATCGGCTTTGTTTCGGTTTTGGTTACCAGTTTCCCAAAAATTGGCAATACCAGTTCGGATTCAAAAATGGGCCCACAGTTTAGTTAACCAAACCGTGAGCACCCCTAGGAACTAAGGCCATTTTACTGATAGGGTGTCAATTCATGACAGGATTCCAGTCTGCAATTTATGGTTTATTATGGGGATACTCTATAAGTTAATTTAATTGCAATATGACATGTAGTTGGGGCCATTGCTTAGTGTAATGGTAGAATCTAGGGCTGACAAATGTGAGGGGGAAGGTTTGAGCCTTAGAACAATTACTCCGTGCAATGGCCTCTAGGACAAAAATTAGGTAATGGCCTTTCTTAATAGGATTAGTTGTGATTATCTAACATTATTTTATGGGTTTAAATTAGAATTTGGGTTTTTATAGGGGTTGCCTATATGTTCATCTTAGTTTTAAAGCAACTACCAGTTGGATCCACTTAATTACAAAATAAAGGGCATAAGTTTTATTTCTGGCAAGGATTAAGTATTGATATCGAGTAACGTATCGGACAACTTGGATACGGATACTGATATGGATACGCTTTGGAAACGCATGGATACGGATGAAAATATGAAAAACTTGGATACACTAGGGAAACACATGCAAATTTCATAAACACATTAATAACACTAAATTTATAGTCAAATAACCATAAATAATGTATAAATATATAAGAAATATATATTTAATGGTATACATAAAAATAAATCATACAATGCATTAATTAAGAGTCCAAGATGGACTTATTATATTTATCCTAATTATTATATCAATTATTTTCTATTTTATTATTTTTACATTTTAACATTAACAAAAAAAGGTAACCAAATATTAAATTCTCAAATATAAATTAAATTATCATTTAATAATTTATAAAAATATATAAATTTAACTTAAAATATATAAAATTGGTTACAATTTCTAAGATATGCATCATATTCAAATTCATAATTTTTAATTATTAAAATAATTATTTCATTATTAAACTTTTTATTTGTATATTTTTTTTTTTTAAATTAAAAATCACATTTTCATATAAATGTAGATTAGTGGATTTGATAATTTCAATTTAATATTATATTCTTGAATATTTTTCAAACATATTTTTATTTTTTGTAAATAATAAATACGTTGTCATTTAATGTAAATGAAAATATTAATTAATAATTATAAAAACATATAAAATTTGTAACATATATATCATGTGCAAATTTATAAATTTTAAGTAGTAAGGTAATTATTCTATGATTAATATTTTATTTGTATAAATTTATTGAGAATAAAATCATCTTTTGATATAAATACTTTTTTTGTACTCCTTTTGATGTAAATATAGAATTAACAGATTATTTATTTCATTTGTTTATAAAATAATAATTTTAAATATTATTTATTTTAATTTTTAATTGGGGTTGTTAAACATAAATATTGATTATTTATTTGGATAGACATTAATAAAAATTTGTTATTTCATTAAATATCACAATGCATGGCATGCCCAAGTGGTTTGAAGGAGAGCTTAAGGCTCTCGCACCACGCGCACAATGTCCCAGGTTCAAATCACACTATTAGCAGCGTTTGAATTTTTAATCAAAGATGTTGCTTATCGGTCGGTATCGGTGTGTACAGGCTGATACACACTCGTATCGGTCTGATATGCGCGATTTACAGGATACGTTTCCATTCTTAACGTATCTTGTATCGCCCTAATCCAATACCAATACGATACGCCCCGTATCAGACGTTTTGTATCGATATTTAATTCCTTGATTTCTGGTACCTGTTACAGTAATCAAAAGAAATGATTGAACTAAGCCCCCTGTGTTCTTAAAACACCATCAAGAACTTTATAAAGTGCT
This sequence comes from Nelumbo nucifera, assembly GCF_055504915.1. Taxonomy (NCBI): domain Eukaryota; kingdom Viridiplantae; phylum Streptophyta; class Magnoliopsida; order Proteales; family Nelumbonaceae; genus Nelumbo; species Nelumbo nucifera. Next base: position 49,701,751 of record NC_142652.1, read on the forward strand.
AGACACCTCGTACTTTAGATGTAGTGATGTACCAATACAGATAATTCAGGGAACTTAAACACACCAAATAACTAGCTTATACCACTCTGGTGACACTACATTAGATGCATCTAGCTTTGCTTAAAAGGATTTCCAGTAACATTAATATGTCAATATGCATGTCTGAAATGGCAAGTTTCCATGCTGATTCTGATCATGTTAAGTTGGTTTTCATCTCCACTATAGAGAAGATGGACCGAATGGCCCATAGGTTGTTTATTCTTTCTTGTTATTTATGTTTCTTTTCTATAATGGGCCTTATTCTGGGCCCATCCTGTCAATATTAAGTTCTTTGTAAATTCTTGCCCAATTAAGGGCCTCCTTGTAATTATTCAAATATATCTAAATAAAACAGTGTTAGGGTGCTGAGAGAGGGTAAGTTCAAAACTCTCTTCTCAGACCCTCATTGCCGAACTCTCAGCTCTCCTCTCTTCAGTTTTCTTCATGGTATCAGAGCATACCTGAACTTCAATATCCTAGGGCTGGAAGCTTAACTCGTGTTGCCTGATTCTTGGAGGTCATTGGAAGTGCCCAAGACTTGAATCTCTTGGAGAAGTGGTTCGGTGGCCAGGAAGAATCAGAGAAAAGAAAAAAGGGGAAGGGGAACAACTCGGTTCCGGTTTGAAGCTCGAAACTGGAAAGATGGGTGCTAGACCAGTTGCTACTCCTATTGATATGAGTCATAAACTCTCAGCCTCAGAAGGGACATTGTTAGAAGACAAAGGAATCTTTCAGAGACTTCTTGGGAAACTTTTGTACCTATGCATGACTCGGCCAGATATTGCATATGCAGTCAGTTGCATTAGCCAATTCATGCATGCTCCCCGAGACACTCATATGGCAGCTGCAGAGAGAATCCTATGTTATTTGAAGGGCTCCCCAGGAAAGGGTATTCTGTTTGCCAAGCATGGTCATATGAAACTTGAAGCCTACACCGATGCTGACTGGGCCAGGAACATTGATGACAGAAGATCTACTTCTGGGTATTGCAGCTTGGTAGCTGGTAATGTTGTTTCTTGGAGAAGCAAGAAACAATCGGTTGTTGCTCAGTCTTCTGCTGAAGCTGAATACAGGGCCATGGCACATGGAGTTTCTGAATTATTATGACTCAAATCTTTGATGGAAGAACTTGGAGTTAAATATGACAAGCCAATGATGTTGTACTGTGATAATCAGGCTGCCATCAACATTGCTCACAACCCAGTGCAACATGATAGAACCAAGCATATTGAAGTTGATCGACACTTCATTAGGGAAAGGGTCTCTCCGGGTGAAGTGTGTCTTCCTTTCATCACATCTGAAGGACAGTTGGCAGATTTTCTCACCAAAGGCATTCCCAAGGCAAAACTTCAGCATGATACCAGCAAGCTTAGCATGATTGACATCTATGCTCAGCTTGAGGGGGACTGTAGAGAAGATGGGCCGAATGGCCCATAGGTTGTTTATTCTTTCTTGTTATTTATGTTTCTTTTCTGTAATGGACCTTATTCTGGGCCCACCCTGTCAATATTAAGTTCTTTGTAAATTCTTGCCCAACTAAGGGCCTCCTTGTAATTATTCAAATATATCTAAATAAAACAGTGTTAGGGTGCTGAGAGAGGGTAAGTTCGAAACTCTCTTCTCAGACCCTCATTGCCGAACTCTCAGCTCTCCTCTCTTCAGTTTTCTTCATCCACAATCATGGGTACATAGAGACATATATTTAGAAAATTAACCCTCAAGAGGCACCCTTCACTAGATTCATTACAATGAAAATAATACCCTCAATAGTCCCCCACAAACTGAGAATAGAAATTATTCATGGCTAGCTTACTAAGATTACTCTCTAGTTTAGGGATTGGATTTTATGAACGGCCAAAAAATCTCTTTACAAGCAATCTGCTTCATTGGGGCATCAATCTGCACTCCCATCTCTACTAATAATTTCTTCAGCCATAAGAATTCTAATACTCAATGAACCATCGCTCTATATCCGACCTCTGCACTAGACCAAGCCACTACAGATCATTGTTTTAAATGTGCAAGGTGCAAGAAATAAAATATATAAATATTAAACATAACATTAATTGAAGATATAAACTTAAACTTTAAAATAAACGTTTTAAAAAATTATTGTCAAAAATTAAAATACACAAACAATATGTGAAACATATTCAAATGAAAATGTAAAAATAAACTCAAATATATGAAACATGTTCAAGCATGTAAAACCCCCAATCACAATTTTTCACAATTGCATTACTTCAAATAGCTAATGTGGTGTAAAACATTTTGCACCCCTGATTCTACGAGCCGCATTTGCACCAAGCCCTTGAGGCAAGCCCAATAAAGCCCATGTTAGGATCATAAGTTCTCAATCCCTATAAAAAAGGTGATTTTGTAATTTTTAATTTTTAATTCTTATTTAAAATAACTTTTATTAGGATGAATGAAATGAACAACATTAGCAAATAGGCAGCCTTCTTTGGGCTTGCCTCAAGAGAATTGGTTAGGGGTCCGGGGGTCGAGCCCCTGGCACAGCCACTGGGTTCAAAAAAGAACAAAAAGTGCAAAAACTGAAAAAGGTGCACACCTTTCAAAATTACTACACTTGGGGCCTAGGGGAGGTGCATACCTTAAAATACACTTCATCGGTGCGCATAGGCACACTTTTTAAATCACTGCTACAGATAGCTTCTTGCTCCTCTAGGAGACAACATTTTTTTGGTAATAAACCCTATAACACATGATCAGAAGCCTGCTCAATATCAATCTTGCAAATTAAACCCTCCTTTCTACTTGTAATTCTAACATATACACATTCACTAGCTAATATCACTACATCTAGAATTTGTCTCCCTTTAACAGATGCCATCTTGAGTAGGCCCCATGGTTTCATGTAAAACTAAAAATCTCAATCTTCTTGATAGAACTTTGCTATTATATTACATATGTTGGATATCAAACTTATCCACCTGAAATCTTTCACCTTACAGGCTACTTTACCACGGAATAAAAGAAATTAATGTATCACTAGCACTTTTTCCACCATCTTACCTTTCCAAAATTTCTTGTACATCTCCATTACATTTCTCTTAACAATGTACTAAAACCTCTTAAAGAAAGATATATTGTATACATCTGATCCCAGAGCTGTGTCACCCTTCATGACTCCAAACCTCATCAAAATTCCCTTCCACCCCCTCATCATTTCCCCAATTTTGCTAAACTCCAAATCTTCCAATAAGGACTTACTGCTTTGAGACGTGTTTTAAAAGCACAAGGTGAAAAAAGGTGCAAGGGGAAATTTGTGCCTGAGGCACAAGGCAAGGCACACGCCTTTACAAAGCAAGGCACAAAAATGCAAAAAAAAATGCCAAAAAAATTATAAAACAATGCAAAAAAAGAAAAAAAATAAAATATTAAACATAATATTAATTAAAAACATAAACTTAAATTTTAAAATAAATGTTTAAAAAAAAAAACATTATCTAAACTTAAAATACATAAATATAACATGTAAAACATATTCAAATGAAAATTTATAAATAAAATCAAACATATAAAACATATTCAAGCATGCAAAACCCTCAATCTCTTTTCTTTCAATTGCATTACTTCAAATAGGTAATTTCATGTAAAACCTTTTGCATTCCTTTGGTTTTCTTGCTCATGGGGCTACACAATGTGGGGTAGCCCATCCCCTAAACCCATACCCCCTAACCCTAGTGCAAGCAGATTTTGATTGCAAGTCCCTACTACAACCAGTGGGAGACATTACCAACTAACTAGTTAGTTGGCACCTTGCAAACATTTTGCATTTCTAATTCTACAAGCCGCCTTTGTACCATGCCTCTTGAGGCAAAAGCCCAAACAAGTCCATTTATACTCTTAAATTCTTAATCCCCATACAAAAAAAAATGATTTTATAATTTTAACTATCTTTTAAGAAGATGTTTAATTAGAATGAATGAATGAATGAACATCATTAGCAAATAGGGGGTTCTCAGAGCTTCGCCTATCACAAAGCCTCTAGAAGTGTCCCTTCATTTCGTCCATCCTACTCTAGTTCTATGGGTGACATCCTCCTCAATGTCTCCATTTTATGAACTATAGAACCAAGGTAACAGAAGAGGTTGCATTGAATTAGTCGTTAGTTTCAAATACAAAGAGTACCTTGATTTGAACTCCTATTATTTATTTGTAGATAGAACATATCCTGTTTAAATCCCATTTACTTTAAAACCTCTTGTTTCTGAAATATTTGTCCATAAACTTAATTTTGCATTTAAGGGGTTTTTTTAGGGATGGAAAATGCTTCAAAAGGCTTCATTCCGGTTACAAAGTGGAAGAAGGAAGTTATGGTGGAGAAGAATATACTCTGTAAATGGTTAGGGAAACAATCGATTGGTTAAAGGGTTTTGTGGATGGAACAGTAATACTCTGCAAAAACACCAGGCTAGAGAAGTGAGGTGAATAAGGACAGTAAGAGATCTATAATGAGACAAAAAAAGGATTAATGGAAAGGGCTGCTTTACAATGCTCACCTAAACCCTTGGAAGAGGAAAAAGATAGATCATCTGCTTCCCAAAGGGAAGGGAGAGACAGTAGTGGATAGAAATAGGGATGGCAATTGTCACCATCCCTGTCAGGTACCCAGCTTCCATGACCCAATGGGATCAAGGATGGGGATGAAGATTAATAGTGATACCTGATCAGGGATGGGGAGTGAATTCCCGACTACACCCAGTCCAATTGGGTTAACCCCAATTATATATATTATATATTAAATATATACATATAATATTATATATAACATTATACATTATATATATCAAAATGTATTTAAAATATTATTTATATTTTAAATGATATTTGGCCAATTTCCCCCCTCCATGGGTAAGTAACTCACCCACCTAAGAGATGGGTAAGACTTTTTTGGGTAAGTTGCCAATAAACTTACCCAAGGGAAAGTTGGCTTACCATGGGGACCACACTTAACAAAAAGCAAAAAGTTTGACCAACTCCCCCCCCCCCAAAAAAAAAAAGGAAACAGTAGGCTGCCTTTGAGGAAGGGCTTAAAAGAAACAAGTGAATTGGATCTTAAAGAAGGGAATAAAACAATAATGGCTCAAGGGGTTGAACCAAGGTTGGGACTTAAGTCATGTAATGCTTTAAAAGAGTAAGTTCCAAGGGACACCTCTTCCTCCAAATCACCATTCAAGAAGTCATTTTTAATATCTAATTGGTGGAGTTCCCAATCCAAATTTGTTGCTAGAGAGAGGAGGACCCGAATAAAGTTCATCTTTGCTACTGGAGCAAAGGTCTCTACATAATCAACCCCGTACACCTGAGTAGAACCTTTTGCAACCAGGCGATCCTTGTATCTCTCAACTGTGCCATCTGCCTTGAGTTTCACTGAAAACACCCATTTGCACCCCACAGATTCCTTTCATTCTTATGTAAGGCATTAGTCTCCTCCTTCATAGCATTTGTCCATTCAAGAATGGATAAAGCCTCTACAACACTCTTAGGAAGGGGAACACTGTGAATGGCTGAAAGGAAAGCATAGGGATTTCGGAGTGTTAGAGGTTACATGGAAAGTAGAGCCTCTAAGGAGGATGCAAAAGAAGTCGAAGGTGTAGTTCTAGTATCTACATGTCGAAGAGCCCTACCATATTGCTCCAAATGGTCATAGAAGGAGTTAATAATATCCTCCTTGAAATCAGAATTGGGGGACAAACCCAAGATGAATTAACATATTGAGAATCATGAGATGCTAAGCTGGCTGAGGTATACTTCTTCTGATTTGGTTTCTAATTCTGGTCCTGTACTAACTTCTTGCCCAGCTATTGTGCTCACTTTGGCTTCCCAACTAGATCCCAGCAAGTTTCACAAGTCTGCCTGGATTTCTGACAATGAGTACACCACAATTTATCTTTATCATTTGATCTTTTCTAGCCTTCCCCCTTTTTTCTTCAGCTTATGTTTCTCCTTACTGCTAAGGCAATAATCTCCCTCTTAGAAGCATTTATAGCTGACTTCCTGTTTTCTTCAGCTTATGTCTTTTTCACTTTCCCTCTAAATACTCTGGTAGTAATCTAGCTTTTTCCAGATTGAAGTTAGGGCTGAATAGTAGACAAATAAACTCCTCTCCCCCTGCTTACATGGTGAAGATTCTGCTTGTAATTGATAAATTCTGGCAATAATGCCTTTTTGTTTAACAGAAGGTAACATGGATGTCAAAAGCCACAACATAATCATGTAACTCTCTTGGTCCCACTTGTCATATTCAGCAGTCCCTGATCTAGGTTCCTTTACCCCATTGATAACCTCCACATTACCCTTATCTGTAATATACAGCCGCATCTCCTTGGAACAAGCCAAGTGATTCCTACCATCCAAGGGAGTGATAGCCATAGGGAAATTTGAAGCATCGTGACCAGCATTCAGTCCACCCTGATTAGATAAAGTTCCTAATGTTGCAGAATCTTCAGTAGCCATATATGATAACTCTAGAGTGAACAATAAACTGTTACCTTTCAGTCCACACGCACAGATGATAACCACGCCCACTCCCTAGATATTTCTATGCAAGCAAAAAGCACATTCGCACACAGAAACTGCTGTCTCACACATGTAAAGGTCTGTTAGACCTCTTCCAGGCCAATACAAGCCACAAAAACATCAATAAAAGCTACTGCAGTATCCCGTCAATTGAACCAGGTCACTCATGACCTACAAAGGTTTCAAAACCTTACAGTTTTGGATCTACAGATCCACAAAGAAGGGTCAAACACCCCTTACACCATTCGGTCAATGCAGAACTTAGCCTGTCCTTGGGTCTTACTGCCAAGAACCGAGGCAACAAATAATTTAGTTCTTGCCCCTGTACAGTCTGAACAAATCTCTTGAAGATTCCAACCCAGAGATAATAAACGAAAAGAAAAAATAGTCATCGACCTCTAGAAAAAGCTTCAATCAACCATCCACAGATCTCTGGTATTGTCCTTTTTTAGATTACAATCGTGTTCTGAGTAGAGGGGCCAAAGTGTTCTCAGGGCTGGGACGAGTTTGTTCCTTCCATTCTCAGTTCAAGGAAGAAAGAAGATGTGCTACGACCAGAGAACAGATTTAGAGAGCATCGTCCTGCTCTAATATCATGTTTTCCAAGGAAGAAAGAAGAGGGAAGAGCATGTAGGTTTTCAAGACTGCTATTCAGTCTTGACCACTAAGAGATTTCAGGTTCGATGAGAAGAGAAAGTGAAGAAGAAGTAGAAGAAAGAGTGGTGAAAGAGCAGTAGAACACAGATTTTGAGGAGAAGAACAGAATGTCAATATTCTGCCGCCGCCACTTTAAGTTAATATATATAGGTTATGCTAGTTACATGAAAGGACATATCTGCCCTTGGTGTTTACATCATTACTGCTAACAAATAACAAACAATATAAAACTGAAACTAGAAATAACAGAATAGCAAAAAAACCACAGCTGTGACTAAATACATTCTACCCTACGGACAGAGTGGGACCACAGCTGTGGGGCCCACATCAATGTTCTCTACACTCCCCCTCAAGTTGGGAGTATATGTTCATCATTCCCAACTTGGATAGATCCGCCTCTAGCTTCTTTCTTGATACAGCTTTAGTGAGGCTGTCTGCTAGTTGCATACTGGATGTGATGTAAGGGAGGCATACTTCTTGAGATGAGACCCTCTCTTGCACAAAATGGCGGTCAACTTCAATGTGTTTGGTTCTGTCATGCTGTACTGGATTATGTGCTATATTAATGGCGGCTTGATTATCATAGTACAGCATCAGGGGCTTCTCATACTCAATACCCAACTCCTCAAGTAGAGATCTTAGCCATAGGATTTCAGCCACTCCATTGGCCATGGACCTGTATTCTGCTTCAGCACTTGACCGGGAGACAACACTTTGTTTCTTACTTCTCCAGGACACAAGGTTTCCTCCCACAAGGGCACAATATCCTAAGGTAGACCTTCTGTCATCAACACTCCCAGCCCAATCTGCATCAGTATAGACCTCCACCTTCATGTGATTGTTGTTCTTGAAAAGTATACCCTTACCTGGGCATCTCTTCAAGTAGGCTAAGATTCTTTCTGCCGCAAGAAGATGTGTGGTTCTAGGAGAATGCATGTACTGGCTGACAACACTAACAGCATAAGTAATATATGGCCGAGTGAGGCAGAGATATAGGAGCTTTCCTACCAGTTGCTGGAACATAACTTTGTCTTCAAGAAGCTCCCCACTCTCGACACTAATCCTGTGATTTTGTTCAATTGGTGTATCTGCAGGCTTGAAACCTAACTTTCCAGTTTCTGCCAACAGGTCTAGGACATATTTCCTCTGAGATATAAAGATCCCCTGTTTGGATCTAGCAACCTCAATACCCAAAAAATACCGGAGTACACCAAGGTCCTTCACCTCAAATTCTTGGTGAAGAAGCTATTTAAGAGACTCAATCTCATGGCTATCTTTCCCTGTGACCACAATATCATCAACATATACGGCCAGTAGTGTCAAAGAGGACTCCACCCTCTTGATGAATAGGGTATGATCTGACTGGGCCTGTACATATCCAAACTTCACAAGTGCTAGTCTGAATCTATCGAACCAAGCCCTAGGTAACTGTTTCAAACCATACAAAGCCTTGTTGAGCCGGCAGACCTTCTTACCTATTTCTGCATCATAGAATCCAGGAGGCAAACGCATGTAAACTTCTTCCTATAGATCTCCATTCAGAAAGGCATTTTTCACGTCCATTTGGTATAAAGGCCAAGTGTGACTTGCTGCAAGGGACAATAGAACACGAATAGTAGTCATCTTGGCTACCGATGCAAATGTCTCCAAGTAATCTATGCCATAAGTCTGTGTAAACCCTCTTGCAACTAACCGAGCTTTATACCTCTCAATAGATCCATCTGCATTATGCTTCACCATAAATACCCATCTGCATCCAACTGGTTTCTTTCCTTTTGGCAAATCAACTACCTCCCAAGTGTTGTTTTTCAACAGGGCATCCATCTCAACTTGCATTGCATCTTTCCATTCAGGGACGGATAGGGCTTCTTGCACTGTTCTTGGAATAGGGACATTGGAAATGGAACTAAGGTAGGACCTGTAGGTAGGAGATAGGCGATCATAGGATAAAAAATGGGAAATACAGTGGGCTGTGGATGTGGTACAATGTTGTTTCCCTTTACGGACTGCAATTGGAAGGTCAAGATCATCTGTAGGGGAAGTCTCTGTGGGCTCTGGGACTGAAGAATCTGGACCTGGAGCTGCAGATGAGATTGGAGTTGGTCTGGACTGCTGATGATCAGGATCAACCTACCTGCACCGCCTGTGATAAACCCTCAACTCCTGATCCCTCTGACCACCCTCACCATTGCAGCTTTCCCTCAACTCCTGATCCCTCTGACCACCCTCACCATTGCAGCTCTCATCACCCAATGGAAAAGGTAAAGGAACTGCCCCACTCTCACTGCTCTCCCCCTGAAGACAAGAACTCAAACCCCCACTCTCACTACTCTCCCCCTGAGGAGCAACCCGAGGATAATAGGGTGTCCCAAAGTGACATCCATGGAGACAAACTTCCTCCCGAAGACAGAATCATAACAGCAATAACCCTTTTGAGTTTGTGCATAACCAAGGAAGATGCATTTGGAGGCTTTGGGTTCGAACTTGGAGGGATGGGGTCCGAGAAGCTAAACAAAGCAAGTGCAACCGAATGTCTTAAGGGGAATAGAAAACAAGTCCTCACATGGGTGTAGAAGCGAAAAAGGAGATCGCATATCAAGGACCCTGGAAGGGACCCGATTAATAAGGTATATTGCCGTGAGGATAGCATCCCCCCAGAAGCGAATAGGGACATTGGAAGTAAACATGAGGCTTCTAGCCACTTCCAAAATGTGCCTATTCTTCCTCTCAGCAACTCCATTCTGCTGAGGTGTATGAGGGCAAGAGCTCTGGTGGATAACCCCATGATGAAGAAGATAAGATGTCAATGATTTAGCAAAGTATTCCTTTGCGTTATCAGATCTGAGAACTTTGATCTTGGCATCAAACTGGGTTAGGATCATTTGGTGAAAATTTTGGGTTAAGGAAGGTACCTCATCTCGTGAACGCATGAGATAAACCCAAGAAAAACGGGTATGGTCATCAACAAATAACAAAAAGTATCTGTACCCACCCATGGAAGGGATATGATAAGGCCCCCAAACGTCAGTATGCACAATATCAAAAGAATTATCACTCCTTTTATTACTCAATAAATAAGGCTTTCTACAATGCTTAGCAAACTCACAACTTTCACACTGTAGCTAAGACAACTCAATAGACTCAAATAAAGTAGGAAACAAACTCTGTAAAGATCGAAAAGACAAATGACCTAATCGGTTATGCCAAAGCATAACCGGACTCACACTATGAGAAACAAAAGACAACTTCTCTACTGACTCTCCCTGACGGAACCGCTCCCTGAGCAGATAGATCCCATTCGTCTCACGGCCAGTCCCAATCACCTTCTGCGTCTCCAAGTCCTGAAAAACACATCGGTTAGGGAAGAAGGTTACTGAGCAGTTCATATGCTTGGTAATACTACTGACTGAAAGAAGGTTAGTATCAAGCTTAGGAACATGCAAAACAGATGATAGGGAGATAGTATCTGAAAGCTTGATGTCACCCTTCCCAGAAATAGGAACCAGGGAGCCATCAGCAATAGATACCTTATCCCTACCAGAAGACAAATGGTAAGTAGTAAACAATGAAGGCAAGCTAGTCATGTGATCAGATGCACCTGAGTCTATTACCCAACAAGGTTCAGTAGTACCTGGAGCTGAGGCATGATAAGCTGAAGCTCGAGTACCTGAATGGGCGAAGGCAGATGTGACAAGGGCTGATGGAGGCTGCGGTGGCTGAGCTGAATTTCCAACCTCCTTTTCTAGCTGTATTAGGGCAGCCCGAACTGCAGCTAAGGTCTCCAAAGATGTTCCTTTTGTGCCAGATGAGGATGTTGAATCAGTGTTCATGGCTACATGAGCAGTGCCCTTCTTGTTTCTTAACTCGCAGGAACCAAGTGGGGATGCAGTTTCCAACATGTCTCTTTTGTATGTTTGGGTTTCTTACAATGTTCACATACTACATCCTTCTTGTCTTCCTTCCTCCTGTCCTTCTCTGAATCACCCCCTGATTTTGGTGTAGCCGCTACAAAGGCTGATGTGGGTTGCATCATAACCTTCCTTCTGGTCTCTTCACTGTGTACAAATGAGTAAGCCTGAGAGAGAGTCACACTGTCTCTAGTCAAAATCTACTGCCTCACAATATATTCTGAGTTCAGTCCCGCCAGGAACTCAAACACTCTATTTGTCTCGATGTGCTTTCTATGGGTCTGAGCATCTTTGGGACTCTCCCACTCAAGAGTCTCTAAGTGATCAATCTCGTGCCACAGGGACTTCAAGGTAGAGAAGTAGACCGACACCGGTTTCTCTCCTTGTTTAAGGGTGTTCACTTCACATTTCAATTCATATGCTCTGGCAACATTAAGGGGTTGGGAGTAAGTTTCTTTCATAACATCCCATATCTCCTTAGTTGTCTTTGCCCACAAATAATTCCGGCTAATATGAGGCTGCATAGAATTACACAGCCATGTCATAACCAAGTAGTTTTCTTGCATCCACTTGGTATATGTCGGGTCTCCCTTGGAAGGTTCTTTCATATCTCCCAGGAGGTACCCTAATTTACCTCTTCCACCAATAGCCATCATGGCTGATTGGGCCCATTCCAAATAGTTTGATCCATCAAACTTTATGGTCGTAATCCGACCACCCATCTCAGAAATACCACCATAACTGATGTTCCCAAGACTGCCTTCTGCCTGAATTTTAGACTCCATTTCTGTCAAGTCTCAAAATAGCACTTGAATCACCAATCACAATCAAAACAGTATAGGCCTGATCTGTATTCTCAGTGTATGTGCACAAAACCGAAATAATTCTGATCTGAAACCAACTAGCCAACACAGCAGTAGTTGTCCGTAGATCTCTAACTCCCTTAGAACTCTGAGAACAGTTTTAAAAAAAACTGATATGCTAGGGAAAGTTAGGGTTTTAATCAGTCCTGAAAGGAAGCAATTCAGCCGCACAGTCCAAACTGTATAGATGAGCTTGCAGTAGGGTTAATAAGAAACCCTAGAACCTGATCGGACCTACCAATAAACTTAAGAGTAGCTCTAGGTAGATCACAGGGTTCAGTCAAACACTAAGGCTTGCCGCAGATCACTTTCAAACCCTAGAGTAGAGAGAAACACAGTTCGGCCAGGGTTTGCTATAAAACCCTAGTGAATCGAAGAGAGAAAGAACTAGAATGGTTCTACCTTCCCCTCCAGTTAGGTCCAACCTATCTTCTCTGATAGAACTTCTCTTAAAAAGTAAACAACTTACAAGGAAAAATTAGTTCGCTGCCTTCTAGGGTTACCTGAACCCTAGTCTTCTCTGATCCTTCCTGACCACCAACACTCTGCAACCCTAGCAAGTTTCCAACAATTGCTAGCACCTCTGGCGATCTCCAAGAATTAGTCTGCGAACTCCTCCTTTTCAGCTTTCAGTCCTAGGGAATTCTCATGTAGTCGGCTGGTATTAGACTCACATGAAAAACCCTAACTTGGCTCTGATACCATGTAGGTTTTCAAGACTGCTATTCAGTCTTGACCACTAAGAGATTTCAGGTTCGATGAGAAGAGAAAGTGAAGAAGAAGTAGAAGAAAGAGTGGTGAAAGAGCAGTAGAACATAGATTTTGAGGAGAATAACAGAATGTCAATATTCTGCTGCCGCCACTTTAAGTTAATATATATAGGTTATGCTAGTTACATGAAAGGACATATCTGCCCTTGGTGTTTACATCATAACTGCTAACAAATAACAAACAATATAAAACTGAAACTAGAAATAACAGAATAGCAAAAAAACCACAGCTGTGACTAAATACATTCTACCCTACGGACAGAGTGGGACCACAGCTGTGCGGCCCACATCAATGTTCTCTACAGAGAAGGAAGAAGAGAATAGAGGAAAAAAATGTACGAGAGTCAAAAAATTCTAGCTGGCGGCACCAGGCAATCTACTTTTATATTAGGGCAAATGTACATAACATAAGAGAATGTAAATAGACCAAAGTACCCTTGCAGTACATAACTGAGATATTACATCATGAAGCAAGGCACAAAAATGCAAAAATACAAAAAATTAAAAAATCAACATAGTATTAATTAAAAAATATAAACTTAAATTTTAAAATAAATGTTTTTTATAAAACCTATTATCTCAAATTAAACTACATAAACATAACATATAAAACATAATAAAATATTTAAAATGAAAAATAAAACAAAATCAAAGATAACATATAAAGCATTTCATGTTATGAGCATTCGAAGAACAGTCATTTTGACTATCAAAAGGCAAAATAGGATTTTCAAAATAATTTAGGCATCACGAGACATCATATGCAAATAGAATATGATGGACTACTAACAGAAGGGTAGTATTTGTCCTATGACATCATCTGACAAGGTATATCAGAGTCATTTCAAAAACCAGAGGGTATATTTCAATATTTGGCACATACCAGCAGGGAGGATTAAGTAGTTTTCCCAACAATTTATTATCGTCAACACCGATGCTGCTCAAGTGCTTTTCTACAAGCTACAAATAGTAAAATTTCGATGCAATTAAATTAATTATGCACTTTTGTTTCATATCTGCATAAACTGGATGGGTATACATCCCATTATACTTTTTAGAAATATCATATGAAGATCAAAGAACAGTATTAGGTTTTACAAAACAGAATCTCTAAGCAAGAAATGAATCAATGACATATAATATCAACTGAAAAGCATCATGAAAGGGCGCTACCTGCAAAACTGATTTTAAGAATAGAAGGTTTCTAGATGCATGCTCCCAAAATATGTCACAGATCTGTTTAATCCTCTCTGAGCCATGCTCAATACCATCTTTCATGAATTCTAATGACAGAGGCATGCGGATAATTGTGGAATCTGATAACTTCCATGGCATCTTTTCACCAATGAGCATTGGCTTAAACTGATCATGGAATCTTTCCATCAAGTTAGTACCTGAAATACATTTGCTAAAATCTAGTCAATAGAATTTTTTACTTCTATAAAATAATGACTTGAAGCAGGTGACATTTGGAATGTGGATAATACATTGATAAAACCTGTTGATGAAGGAGATGAAATTTGGAATGAAGAGCATGAGCAGGAGGAGCTTCTTGAGGGGGAAGAGTGAAGTTGGAGTTGAGCAGGGGGTGGGGTTGCGAGGCTCAATTCTGGGGAAGTTTGTGTTCAGAGAATTTTGTGAGTTTTTGTTCTCAAAGGGGGAGTGTGTGTTGGGTATGTAAGAGGTCGTCCTTTGGGGTTGTTGTTAGTTTTTTGTTTTGTGTTTCATTGGTGCATTCTCTGCATCCTTTTGGTGGTTGTAATGCTGATTTATTTTATTTTTAATTTTTTACTTCTACAAAACATTTCTGTTGCTGATAAAAAAACACATAATGTGGATCGTGAAGACAAGTACCAACAAATTTATGAAAATAATAATAACAATATAATAATAAAAACAATAATAATAATAATAATAATAATAATAATGGAAAGCATTAACTGTAAAAGTAAATGAACAAATATAATACCTGTCAAAGAGAACATTTTTGCAGAAGGAACATGGCTTGGAGGTATAGAAAGAGCTAGACCACGTGGGTCAAACATGTAAAAGTAGCCATTTGAAATAACAGATGGAAGATCACAGACAAAATATGTGCTAAGCAAACCTAAGCCATATGTTAGAGTACTGCCCCGCAGCCTCCATGGAGGACGAAGTTGGAGACTGCTTACTTCTTCCCTGGTCAAGGTAGCACCTTCCATAATAACTACTAGAGAGGGTCCTTGAAATTCACCTGACCCATATAAAAATCAAGAAGAAAAAAGTTAGGATACATATATTGCTCATCAATGAATTAAGTTTAATTTAATACATGAGTATGAAATTAAATTGTCCAAAGAAATTCGTAGCGAACACTCAACAGTGGTAGTTCAGCACTAAATACAGAAAGGCCTTTTCTACAAGGAATACTATTAAATTAGCAATTAGTAAGATTGTATTTATGTAGAATACAACGGATCAAAAAAATTATGTAGAATACCACAACTGCCTGTAAAAGGAAAGGTAATAATAAGGTTGACCAGGAAATAAAAGAAAAAAAAAAGCACATATTTGTTGTGTTCAATAAGTAATTAAAGTTCTTCAGTAATTCTCCAACCGGTGCCTCTATCAGGTGGTCCACTCATAACATATTTGCACTGGAACTAAAACATGCCGAATGGACATTTGCTTCAAGGTCAAAACATATGTTTACCAGGAGTTACAGTAGAACAAGACAATGTCAGAGATTTATCTTTATGAATTCTTCTACCACAATTACAACTTCTGACTTTATAAGCTCAGAACATATATAGTATTGATTACCTAGATTGTGTTGGAGTAGAGACTGACGAGGATGTTCCCGCTTGTCAAATATTAGGTGCATCATCCTTGCTTTGCAACAATCTGCCAACTCAAGAAGATCAAACAACAAAAAATTGCTGTTCCCATACAGTGCCAGAAGCTCACTTATTCTATTATAGTCCAAGCATGGTAAATCCTTGGTCGTTTCCTCATCAACTAAAGACAAACAACGAAGTGATTGTATCCCCAACCTGCTAGCCAGATCATTGCTAATACTTGGATGTACAAAATGTTTTGCAGACAAAGAAGCATTTTCCATCCATGGTGCATCGTTATACACAAGGTCCATCGAGCACATCAGTACTCCAGAAGAATCAGGAACTAACAACAGAGTATCAGATGCCTCAGACAATGGCTTATCTGCATAACAGTCTGCAACAGCTTCAAGGACACAATGAACAAAATCTAACTGCTCAGATTGTAATGGAAGACCTTTAACATCATTCTGTAAACGTTGTAGAACATGCAAATAGTCCAATGCATCAAATGTAAGTTTCACGCCTAATGCCAAGAGAAGATCTCTGAACCCTGACAACTCAGATGGAACAGCATACAAATATGGATGAAATTTCACTGGTGAATCAAATGCAAGCTCCTTTGGTGATACAAAATTGTCCCCAATCCAAATACATGGAACACCATCCAGTGCAGATTTTAGAATTCTAAAATCATCAGTACCCACATACTCCTGCAATTTTAAATACAGTGTAGGGATCTCCTTCTGCATTGCAGCATCAAGAGCAGGTTCAACTAAAGAAAGCAATTTAAGCTGGGAATAGCTCTTAGATAACTCAACTAACTGAGAAGATAACACTGTTATGCTCGGACAATCCATCCAACCAAGTTTGTTCTGTACATAAATTGAGTGGCATTCACCATTTAATATATGCATTGCAGATGAAACCATCCACATTTGTGATTTAGGTCGAACAATACCGGGAGGTGCAACTTTTTGTTTGGATGTGAACCATGGAAGTCCTTGTATAGGTGGATCAGTATAAATTGGACACCAAGCTATGGTTTTCATTTCTGACCAAAATTCTTCTTCTGGTTTATCATAGATCATGTCACCCAAACAAGAAACAATGTCCAAATCCAATTTGCATCCGTTCTCCATGTCTTTCTTGGGAAAATCAACACTCACCTCACCATCATCACCTAAATCACTTTGTATCTCACATAATGAAAAATGACTGGTATCATCGCAGCTGTCTTTCTCCAAATGGGAAAGCTTAGATCCTAAAGCATCTAAACAAGCAAGTAACCTACTTCCATAATTTAGAGATTCCAGATCCTCTGAATCATGCAACATCTTAACAGACCTAGCACAATCAAGCAAACCAGTAAACCCTAGCATCCTCTTAAGCCCCAGGCAAACTAAAAGCTCTAGGGCTTCATCATCCAAGAACTTGTCAGAAGGGAAGTAAGCTTCATTATGCAGAACTTTTCGTAGTCCTGGTACACGGGGATCATAAAGCCTGCAGAAGTAAAAAAACAATATTTAGAAGAAAGAATGTCCTACTATCCAAATAACCAAACCAACTTAACTCCTGAATACATAGTTTTATTTGAAGAGAATAAAGTATTAGTTTGTATTTCTGTATGTCAAAACATATCTATACACCATAATTTCCAATAAAGATTTTATCTTTTATGGGGACTACATGTATCTAAACCTTAGAGGAGAAAGAGAGCTTTGAAGGTAAACCAGATACCTTGCTTCACCTTTGTCATCTCACCAAGTAAAAAAATAAATAAAAAATAAAAGAGAGAGAGAGAGAGAGAGAGAGAGATTCAATTCTTCACTAATTTAACAGTCTTCAGTAAATTCATCTCTTATACTACACCAGTGTGAGCTTGTCTTACACCACCTGTCGCAAAGGAGGAGGTTTGTATCAAGTTGGCAGCCAGCAATAAAACCTTTGCCAAATTCCTATGGTCACTGATCCTGAATTGTCTTTCCAAACAGAACAGAATGGCAGAAAGGGATTTATGTAGCCAACCCCATATAGTCATGGTTCAATGAAAAGTGAGTAGGAATCTTAGAAAAGTTGATGAGAGATTTCTTGTGGGAACCAAGGGAAGAAAGAAGAAATCATAGAGTTAGATGGGAGGTAGTCACTAAAAGCAGGGATGAAGGTGGTTTGGCTATGGGAAATATCCAAAAGAAGCAAGAGGCTTTATTGGGAAAGTGGCTATGGAGGTGATTAGGGGATGGGGACAAACAATGGACTACAGTAATTAAGAGTATCCACGAGCAAGCACCTAATGGTTGGGATGTTGGGCTCTTGGCGAGGGCTACAAGTGCTTCTCCTTGGAGATCCATTCATGCTATCATGTCATTCTTCCTTCCTTCTTGCCTTTTATCAAGTACGACTTCTGTAACCAAGTGAAGTTTGGGAAACATCTTTCGATGGGGGATGTGCCTTTCAAAGAACAATTTCCTTTTGTGTATTCTTTCTCCTTGTTCAATACAGGAGTTGGTGTATACATAACTGGATACATCGTCAAAGTTGGATACATTGTCAAAGCTGCATTTAGGGGTGGCAAATGGGTCGGTTGGGTTGGGTTGGGTAAGGGTTGAATACCAACCCACCCATATTGACCCACCAACCCACCATGACACATCGCCAATCCTTGTTAGAGGGTCATAACCCACCCTAACCCTAACCCATCCTAACCCACTCATATTGACCCACTTGACCCATCCATATTGAACCTCAACAACACTCACCCATACTAACCCACCTACCCTCACCTATAAATACAAAATGGGTCGGGACAGCCCGTATACCCAAAATAATAATTTTTGAGAGAATAATCTCTCTCAAAGATTCCACGTAAAAGAACCAGGACAAGTCAACCTGTATACCCAAAAATAAAAACATTTTTGAGAAAATCATCTCTTAAGATTGCCACGTGACAGAAACAGGTTGGGTTGACCCGTATATCCAGGAAAAAAAACATTTTTGAGAGAACCATCTCTCTCGAGACTACCACATGATAAAAACGAGTCAAGTCAACCTGTATACCCAAAAATGCAAAAATTGTAGGTAAATGCAAAAAATAGTAGATATTTGCAAAAATGCAAAAAAAAATACCAAAAAATGCAGAAAATTCAAAAAAAATACCAGAAAATTACAACAAATGCAAAAAATTACCAAGAAATCAGAACTTTTGTAGAAAAAATCAGAAAATATGCAAAAACTACCAGAAAATTGCAAAAAATGCAAAAAAAGCACAACTCTTATAAAAGTGTTTTTACAAAAGTAATTTTATAAAAGTACTTCTATAAAAGTACTTCTGTAAAAGTGCTTTCATAAAAGTGCTTTTATAAAAAGTGCTTTTATGCTTTCATAAAAGTACTTTTATAAAAGTCCATTAGTGTAAAAGTACTTTCATAAAAGTATTTTTGCAAAAGTACTTTCATAAAAGTATTATTGCAAAAGTACTTTCACAAAAGTGCTTTCGTGTAAAAGTACTTTTATAAAAATGCTTTTATGATTTCATAAAAGTGGTTTCGTAAAAGTACTTTCATAAAGTGCTTTCATGTAAAAGTTCTTTTGTAAAAGTACTTTCATAAAAGTACTTTTATAAAAGTGCCTTCACAAAATTGGTTTCGTGTAAAAGTGCTTTCATAAAAGTACTTTTCATAAAATTACTTTATAAAATTGCTTTTGTAAAAGTGCTTTCGTGTGTGAACACGAAAGTTAATAAAATCTATTTTATTTCACGTTTAATCTTAAAATTAGATGTGGCATAGTGGTTTGGAATTGTAATGAGATGTGGATGTGCTAGAAGGCTTGAGTTTGAGTCACTTCAATTATTGTTTTTTGAGATTTGGCAAGTATAGATAGAGCCGACTTTGACCCAACCCATCCTGACCCTAATGGGTACCCTCAACCCAACCCACCCTAACCCTTTTCCACTGACCCTAATGGGTTACTTGACCCATATTGACCCGCCAATAGATTGGGTGGGTATGGGTGGGTTCCAAGGTGGGTGGGTTGGGTGGGTCAAATGGGTTGGGGTCAAGATTACCAGCCCTAGTTTCAATCCTCTTATGATTCATATGGTCAATGATGAGCACCTTGTCAAGGAAAACCAGCCACCAAAACTCTTTAAAAAAAACAAAAAGCCTTAATGATGGGAGGAACCCAAGACTGGGATTGGTTGATTCAAACAAGAAAAGATCTTTCACAAAAATGGAAAAACCAAGACTGGAGAAACAAAAGGGTAGCATTCAGAGGGTGGGTTTTATGCGTGTGGGAGCAGTGAACAGTCTGAAGGGTGGCAGGTCCTTTGCACAGGTTGTAACCGACGCCAACTTGACCTGTTTGAACAAGGAAATGGAGTCGGTCCAAGGAAGAATTGGATCTAGACCAGATAAAACCAAACCGAGTGCGTGTGACTCTTTTAAAAGTCACGTGAGGTCGCAATGGCTTAAAAATGGGCCAAAGCCAAAGCCCATTTGAAACGTCTTGGGTGCGTTTAAAGGCCCATTTGGGTTAACGGGCCCGATCCAGTGGTTTAAGAAGGTGCGTGAGCCTTTAGTAACTCACGTGATTGGGGACACGACTAAGATAGACGATGCTAATGGTCTATCATCGTCCCCAGTCGCGAGACAAGGGGGGGAACACGCGTAGCGCCGAAAAACAGAGAAGAAGCTCGACTTGCAGTGGGTTTCCCGACGAAGGCTGAAGGAGTTTAGCCCCCCACGGCGCTCCTCAGAGAAGTCGAAGCCAAGTTACGTTAAGGGAAGACCTGAAGAGAAGGAAGATAAGGATGAAGGCTGGGCGCAGTGCAGTGAAGGTGATGAAGACTCAGAGGACTGTTTAGTTGATGGTACTAGCTTGGGCAATGTAAACGACGAAGGCAGTTGCGCTGGAGGTGATGTGGATGGGTGGAATATTGTAAGTTTATTTCAGGGTGACGAAGGCAAGCGGTACAACCCGTTCCCAAGACCACAGAGTGTGCAAAGAGGATCAGAAGGGGCAGACCAGGAGAACCGGAAGCAAAGTAGGAACACACCATCAAGGGGTGAACCAGGGGTAGAGTGGAAAGATCACCAGGGTGACCAAAGGACAGAAGTACTTCCCGACCAACCCAGGGAGATAAATATTTACCAACCTCTGGAACAAGAGAGGGAGGCAAGGAGCAGTCCTTTTCCAGCTTGTCCATCAGTCCCAAGTAACCAAGTGATTTCGGTTTGTGCTACTAATGTGTCTCCAGTGTCTTTGGTTCCAGATTCCGTTCCTGCTCCATGTCCTGTAGCCCATGAATATGTAGCCGAGCCAGTAGACGGGCTCTCCGAGGAGGGAGAGACCAAAAGGAAGGAAGGTGGGAAGGTGCCAGAAGGAAGGTTTAGGAGTGAAAAAGTATGGGAAATTATTGAAAGAGTGCTTAAGGAAGTGGAAGGAGAGCTGATCTGGAGAGGGGAAGGGGAGGTAGGAAGAGGGGAGGGGTTAGTGGAGAGGAGGGAAAGGAATGAGGGTAGAGATGGAGAGGACTACGAGGAGAGAGCAGGGTTGGAGGGAGGTAATAGGAAAGGGAGGGTGGATGGAGAAGAAAGAGTAGAGGTGGGACCAGAGGAGAGGAAGAAGGGGCAGGTGGATAGAGATGGAGGGGATCTTGTAGGAAGGGTAGGGCTGGTGGACTCGGTGAGAGAAGACATGATAGCAGAATTTGTAGGGAAGCTAGGTTGCAGATTGAAAGATCTGAATGTGCTGAAAGAAAACTTACAGAAGAGGAAGGAGAAGATCAGAATAAAGAAGAGGAGATTGAGTGAAATAGAGAGATTGAAGAGAGATGTAGAAGGTGATAAGAGGCTCGGGGTAAAGGGAGACAAGAGGAAAGGGGAAAGTAGTGGTAAGTGAAAAGGGGTTCACCAAGAAGCGAATGAAGATTCTTAGTTGGAATGTGAGGGGAATTGGAAGTGCAAAGAAGAGGGCGACAATAAAAGAGGTAATAAGACGGTGTGACCCAGACATTGTGCTGCTACAAGAGTCTAAGAGAATGCAGTTTAATGATAAATGGGCAAGGAGTGTATGGAAAGCCAGGGGAATTAGCTGGGTGGTTGCTCCCTCGTGGGGTGCTTCCGGGGGGGATTGTAACAATGTGGAAGAAGGATGTGGTGGAAGGTCTAGAGGAGTTTATCGGAAAGTACTCGATGTCTCTGAAGTTTAAGCAGCAAGAGGATGACTATACATGGGTGCTCACAAATGTTTACGGACCGAATGACTATAGAGAGAGAGAGGAGTTGTGGGAGGAACTGGCTGATGTTAGAGAGTTGTGGGATGGGCCTTGGTGCATGGGTGGAGATTTCAATGTGATCAGATTCTCGGAGGAATCCAATAAGGTTAACCAGAGGGTGACAAAAAGCATGAGGAAGTTTAATAGTTTTGTGGATGCCTTTGAGCTTAAAGAGAATCCCCTAGCCCATAAGACGTTTACATGGTCAAACCTCCAATCTAGACCCATTTGCTCTAAACTGGATAGATTCCTGTTCTCTTTGGACTGGAAAGAACATTGGGGAACCTTGGCTTCTAGAGCTCTCCCAAGGGTGACCTCAGATCACTGGCCCATAGTATTATGTAAGGAGGAAAGAAGGTGTGGAGGTCCTACCCCCTTTAGATTTGAAAATATGTGGTTACGTCATCCAGGGTTTACTAACAAAGTGAGGGAATGGTGGCATGACTGTAACCCACTGGTAGAATGGGAGGGGATGAGATTTCATAAGAAACTACAATTCTTGAAAGCAAGAATCAAGGAGTGGAACTTGATGGAGTTTGGGAGGATAGAAGAAAGAAAGGGAGATTTGATGGATAAGATTGAAAGCCTTGACTCTAAAGAAGAAAGGGGAGAATTTGGAGAGGAAGACAATGATCTCAGGAGAGAGTTGTGAAGACAGCTAGAGGATTGTCTGCACAAGGAGGAAATTAGTTGGAGGCAAAAATCTCAATGTAAGTGGTTGCAAGAGGGAGACAGAAACACTAGGTATTTCCATTCTCTAGCAGATGGCAGGAGAAGGAAGAACTTTATCTCCAAATTGGTAGTAGATGGAGTCCAGTTAGTACAACAAGAGGAGATTGCCAAGGCCTGTGTGGAGCACTTCAAATCTATTCTAAGAAGGCCTATGAGTAGAAGGGTGTGGGTAGAAGGTTTGGACTGGCCAGATGTAGAGGTGGAGAACAAGAGAAGGCTGGAAAGAAGCTTTACTCGAGAAGAGATCAAGGAGGTTGTGTTTTCTATGGATAGAACAAAAGCTCCAGGGCTGGATGGGTTCACAACTGCTTTTTATCAGGACTGTTGGGATATCTTGAAAGATGATCTCTTGCGGGTGTTTGAGGAGTTTTTCAGGAGAGGAATTGTCAATCCGGGTGTGAACTCTACATTTATAGCTTTAATTCCAAAAAAGAAAGATGCATTCCACCCGAAGGATTTTAGGCCAATTAGCCTGGTTAATAGCTTGTATAAGATCATTGCAAAAGTGTTGTCTATGGGGTTGAAGAAGGTATTGCCCGATATCATTGCACACTATCAAGGAGCCTTTGTGAGTGGAAGACAAATTACTGATCAGATTTTAATTGCTAATGAGAGTGTGGAGAACTTTAAGAGGGATAAGAAGAAGGGAGTGGTTTGTAAGTTGGACTTGGAAAAGGCTTATGACTTGGTGGACTGGGATTTCTTGAGGAGAGTTTTGACTAAATTTGGGTTTGGGG
Source organism: Nelumbo nucifera (assembly GCF_055504915.1). Classification (NCBI taxonomy): domain Eukaryota; kingdom Viridiplantae; phylum Streptophyta; class Magnoliopsida; order Proteales; family Nelumbonaceae; genus Nelumbo; species Nelumbo nucifera. The sequence continues at coordinate 49,725,096 of NC_142652.1, forward strand.
CTAAATGGTGCAAGTGGATCATGGGTTGTGTCAGGAGTTGTCATTATTCAGTACTAGTGAATGGGACAGTGGTAGATTTCTTTCCAGCCAGTAGGGGTATAAGACAAGGAGACCCCCTATCTCCTTTCTTGTTCATTCTAATTGTGGAGGTTCTGGGGAATCTGATTCACAGAGCAAATGCTAAGGGGCTCATTAGAGGCTGGAGAGTTGGGAGGGTGGAAACCCCCCTCACTCACCTATAGTTTGCTGATGACACGATTCTATTTTGTGAAGGCGGTAATGTGAGCTTGATCAGGAACTTGAAGTTGGTGATACAACTGTTTGAGCAAATGTCTAACTTGAAGGTTAACCTTGGGAAAAGTTGTATAGTGGGGGTGAACCTGGAGGAGGGAGAGGTCAGGGAGAGTGCTGAAATGTTGGGGTGTGAAGTTTCGGGGTGGCCTTTGAACTACTTAGGGTTGCCATTAGGTGATAATCCCATGCGAGAGAGCTTTTGGAACCCGGTGGTGGAAAGGTTTGAAAAAAGACTGGTATCCTGGAAAAAGAACTACCTCTCTCTCGGTGGGAGAATTACACTAATTAAGGCCACGCTTGCTAACTTACCCATCTTTTTCCTATCGGTGTTTAAAATCCCAGTGAAGGTCGCTAACAGATTAGAGAAGTTTATGAGAGATTTCCTGTGGGAGCCAAGAGAGGAGAAGAGGGATCACAGAGTTAGCTGGGAGATAGTGTATAGGAGTAAGTCTTGTGGTGGCGTGGGGATTGGGAGTATCAGGAGAAGGAATATGACTATGTTGGGGAAGTGGTTGTGGAGGTTCCCTATGGAAAAGGAGAAGCTATGGGCTAAAATAGTGGCAAGTATACATGGGCTGGAGGACAATGAATGGGACGTTGGAATCAGAGCTAGGACCACAAGCAACTCTCCTTGGAAAGCCATTCATGACCTGCTACCAGTTTTCTCCCCTAATATCAGGTATGACTTGAATTCCGGTAACTCCACAAAATTTTGGGAACAAACCTGGGTGGGGAGCGCCCCTTTAAAGGATCAATTTCCTTCTTTATATGCTCTATCTGATTTGAAAAATGAGCCGATCTCGTCTTTCATCACCCCGTCCTCTTCCACTTCTGGGATTGGGTGGAACTTGGGTTTAAGAAGGGATTTGAGGGACTCAGACCTTGACAGTATTTCGAGCCTTATTGCACTTCTTGATAACGTTGTCTTAGGCCCCACTAGGGAGGACTCTAGAATTTGGACACCTACCCCCAATGGCATCTTCTCTTGTGACTCGTTCTTCAGTCTTAAGTCAGTCCACCAGTCCTACCTTCCCCCCTTTCCCTGTTGGTGAGGTTTGGTGCAGAGCAATACCTCATAGGGTTGGTAGTTTTTGTTGGGAAGCCTATCTGGAAAGAATTAACACTGGTGATCTACTCCAAAAGAAGAGACCCAATACTTGTTTGTCACCTCAGTGGTGTGTTCTATGTAAAGCGGATGGGGAGACTGGTTTTCACCTACTGGTGTCTTGCCACTTTGCGAGGTCAATTTGGGATTGGGCTTCCTTCTTATTTGGACGCAGTTGGAATCCCCCATCAGACTTGCAGGGCCTTTTCTCCCCTACCTTTTTCAGGTGGCGGATAAAAAGGGAAAGGATAATGTGGAGAGGACTAAGGGCTGCAGTATGTTGGATATTGTGGGAGGAAAGAAACTCCAGGATATTCTCAGAAACCCAAAGAGGAGCAGCAGATCTGAGGGCTATCATACATATTAGGGCGGTACAGTGGCTGAAATATTTGGAACTATTCACAGATTACACCGTGGATGACATGTTGAGGAAGTGAGGTGAAATTGCAAATTGCACACAGACCAAGTCAGTAATGAAAGTGGTTTGGACTCCCCCACCTAGAGGATTCTTGAAATTAAACTTTGATGGATGCAGTAGGGGAAATCCGGGGCAATCGGGGATTGGAGGTGTTTTTAGGGACGAAAATGGGATCATCTCTGCCATGTTCTCAGGCCCAATTGGAGTGGGTGACTCCCTTAGAGCTGAGATCCTTGCAGTTATGGAAGGAGTCCGGAAAGCTAAGGAGTTGAACATCAAGAAACTCATAATTGAAGGGGATTCAAAGGTGGTGATAGGATGGCTGACTAAAGATCAAAATGGTTTATGGAAGTATAACAATGAGAGGAGGAAATTCATGTGGCTGGTGCGGGAGATGGAAGTTAAGACATGTTGGGTTAAAAGATTGGCTAATTCCCTAGCTGACGGTTTAGCTAAACAAGGGGCAGAAAGGGATTCACTGTTTTGGGCTAAGCTGTAACTTTAGTGTATTCTTTTCTCCTTTTCTTATTTTTTCTTTCTTTTATGAGGCTCTTAGTGACTCTTGGAAGATAAGTGTGTTTGTCTTCCTCCTGTAAATTTTCTACTGATGATTTAATGAAAGTGTTATTGATCAAAAAAAAAAAAAATGGGAGGAACCCAACCACCCAAGATTCTGCCCACTTCTACCACATCAACAATGTCTAGCAAAGGTTGTGTATATGGAGCAAACAATAGATTTTCCTTTCATCTCATGTTTCCATAAAACTTCATATCACTTTTCTGGAAAAACAAGCAAATCCTACTTAAATTTTTGGTAGTTGATTCTGGCTGATCAAAAAAAAAAGGCACATCCTCAAGCTTTTGAAGAAGTAAACATTCAAAAATTTCCCTGTTTAAAGTGTTTTATGGGATTTTACAAACATCAAAATTTAGGTAAACTCTCAAATTTTGATAAATTGAATGAGGGTTGGAGTAATCGGCCCTTGATGGTTGAGCAATCAAATCAAAGAAAGGGCAACTTTGCCTTTCAATCTAAACCTGAACCAGATGTTGAGACTGAAGATGTTAGCTTGATCCCAACACTCCTGGATCCATTTTTTCTTTAGGAAGTCTTCAAACTCTGGGTTGTAGTTGCTAGTGAAGATCCACTATTTCAATGGAAGGATCAGAAGGTGGCTAGGGAGGCCATCAAAGAAGGCAATCTAAAGAAATTGTTTGTGTTTCAAAAGGCTTTAAGAGAGACGCAAAAACAGAGAACTTCCGAAGGTGAAAGGTCATGGGCTTACTTGTAAATTTGAAAAGTTACAAGCCCCTTGATCGAAAAGAAAATAAAATTTTAAACATTAGTCCAAGTGGGGCCGGCCTAAATGTTAAGAAACAAATTGGTCCAAGTGGGTTTGGTCCAGTGGCTTGTTTGACCCAGCAGCAGCCTAACTCTCTTCTTTTCTAAGTAGAGGTACTCCTATCTCAAGCAAAAGAATAATAACAGAAATAACTATCTTAACTTACTAACACTAACAGCAATATATGGAAGACACACTTCTTGAGAAGTAACTTTCTCTTTGATAAAGTGTCAAACCACTTCAATATGTTTAGTTCTATCATGTTGAACCAGGTTATGGACAATATTAATAGTAGCTTGATTATCACAGTACAACATCAAGGGCATTTCATAAGCAATACCCAATTCTTCAAATAGGGATCTCAACCATAAGATTTCAGCCAGACCATTAGCCACAGACCTGTATTCATCTTTAGCACTGGAACGAGCAACAACATTATGTTTTTTACTTCTCCAAGAGACAAGATTTCCTCCTATAAAGACACAACACCCAAAGGTGGATCTCCTATCATCAACGCACCCAGCCCAATCAACATCCATGTAGACTTTTATTTTCATGTGACCATTATCCTTGAAGTGTATATGCCTCTGCCTGGACATCTCTTCAGATAAGCAAGGATCCTCTCAACTGCAAGAAGGTGAGTGGTTTTGGGGGAATGCATGTATTGGCTAATAACACAAGCAGCATAAGAAATGTTTGGTCATGTGAGGCAAAAACAAAGAAGCTTTCCAACCAACTGTTGAAACATAACCTTGTCTTCAAGGGACTCTCCACTTTCTGCATTTATCCTATGGTTTTGTTCAATAGGTGTGTCAACAGGTTTAACATCTAGTTTTCCAGTTTCTTCTAAAAGATCAAGAACATACTTCCTTTGGGAGACAAAAATTCCACGTTCGGACCATGCTACCTCAATTCCCAAGAAATACCATAGCTCTCCCAGGTCTTTGACCTCAAACTCTTGGTGAAGCAATTGCTTAAGAGAGTCAATTTCACGGGTATCACTACCTGTCACAACAATGTCATCGACATATACAGCAAGTAGAGTCAAGGAGGAATCAATCTTCTTAATGAAAATAGTTTAATCTGACTAGGCCTGTACATAGCTGAATTTTTCAAGGGCCTGCCTGAATATATCAAACCATGCTCTGGGAGATTGTTTCAGTCCATATAAGGCCTTGTTCAGTCGGCAAATCTTCTTCCCCACTTCTGCATTATAAAATCCGGGAGGTAACTCCATATACACCTCCTCCTGCAAATCACCATTGAGGAAGGCATTTTTGGCATCCATCTAAAATAATGGCCATGAGAAATTTGTTGCAATGGATAGTATAATTCTGATAGTATTCATCTTCGCTACCGGTGCAAAAATTTCCAAATAGTCAATGCCATATGTTTGTGTAAACCCCTTTGCAACTAATCTAGTCTTATACCTTTCAACAGAGCCATCAGCATTATGTTTCACTATAAACACCCATCTGCATCCAACCAGTTTCTTCCCTTTAGGCTGATCAACTAACTCCCATGTATTGTTTTTTAGAAAAAAATCCATCTCCACCTTTATTGCATCCTTCCACTCAGGTGCTGACAAGGCTTCCTGCATTGTTTTGGGAAGGGTAATAGCAGCAATAGATGCCAAAAAGGACTTGTAGGATGGATACAACAACGCTTCCCCTTACGAATTGAGAAATACAATGGGTTGTAGATGAGGTACAACAACGCTTCCCCTTACGAATTGCAATTGGAAGATCAAGATCATCCAAAGGAGGGAAAGGCTCAATAATGGGAGGCATGGAAGGTATCTCATCTATAGCAAGGGATAAAGGGACTGTGGTACCTGAATTTGGAGCCACAGAGGGAATTGGAGTTGGCCTGGACTATTGATGACCAAAATCAACATGCCTCCACCGCCTGTGGTACACCCTCAAATCGCGACATCTTTGACAACCCTCCTCACTACACTCCCCTTCAGTGGTTGGGACAGGTAATGGAATTTTTGAAGAATGAGGTCCCATCTCACTACTCTCCCATTTCAAATCTTTAGGATCAAATTTAGAGTGATGAGGTCCAAGAATCTGGACAAAACAAGTGCATCCAAAGGTAGAGGAATGGTAAACAAGTCTTTATCAAAGTAATAATAGGTTAAATGGAGTTCTCATGTCAAGGACCCATGAAGGAACTTAGTTAATGAGGCACATAGCAGTGTGGATAGCATCTCCCCAGAAATGTATGGGAACATTGGAAGTCAGCATAATGTTTCTGGACACCTCTAATATATGCCTATTTTTCCTCTCAACAACCCCATTTTTCCAAGGTGTATGGAGACAAGTACTCTGATGGATAACCCCATGACCAAGGAGATATGAAGCCAATGGTTTTGCAAAGTACTCTTTAGCATTATCGGATTTGAAAGCTTTGATTTTGACCCAAAAATGGGTCAGAACCATCTGATGAAAAATCCAAGTTAGGGAAGGAACCTCATTTCGAGAGCGCATAAGGAACCTCATTTCAAGAGCGCATAAGGAATACCCATGAGAAACGAGTGTATTCATCAACAAACAGCAAAAAATATTTGTATCCCCCCCACAGCAGTGATATGATATGGTCCCCAAACATCGATATGCAAAATTTCAAAAGGAATACTATTTCTTTTATTGCTAAAAGAATAGGTTGTTCTATAGTGCTTTGCAAGTTCACAGCTTTCACATTTTAAACTAGACATTTGAACTAACTCAAACAAACTAGGAAATAAACTCTTCAAAGATCTAAAAGACAAATGACCCAGCCGATTATAACAAAGCATAACATGGCTTACTAACTAAGAAACTAGTGACCTCCCCACTTCTCTATCTTCCCCATGTGAATGCCCTCCAAGCAGGTAGATTCCATTCGTCTCACGGCTAATCCTAATCACCTTCCTTGTGATGTCGTCAGATGCACCTGAATCTATAACCCAACAAGGTTTATTGTTACTTGGGGCTGAAGCATGAAATGCTCAAACCCTTGTACCTGAATGAGCAAATGCAGAAGTGGAAGTATCAGATGTAGTTGGTGGCTGAGATGAGGGTGCTGAAGTGCCTACCTCACTTTCCAACTGAGTTAGGGCAGCTCGGACAGCAACCAAGGTGTCCAGGGGTGTGATTCTTGTGCTAGAGGATGAAACACCATCGGTAATACTTAATAGTTGCCACATTGACATTCCCCTTTTTGCTTCTGAGCTTTGTTGGAACTAGATGTGGATAGAGTTTCCAACATGTGTCATTGGTATGCTTCGGTTCCTTGCAATGATCACAAATTAAGTCCTTCTTGTCCTCTTTCTTCGTATCCCTTGTCACCTCCAAACTTCGGTTTTACTGTTGCTAGGGTTGATTCCATAGGCTGATACTGTAGCATAACCTTTCTCCTACTTTCTTCACTGTGCACCAAGGAATAAGCCTGAGACAAGGTCACACTCTCTGTAGTGAGGAATTGTTGCCTCACAATGTCATATTCTAGGTTCAGACCTGCTAGGAATTCAAAAACTCTATTGGTTTCACCTTGTTTCCTATATGTATGTGCATCCTTCTTGCTTTCTCACTCAATTGTCTCCAGATGATCAATTTCATGCCACAAAGACTTCAAGGTAGAGAAGTAAACTGAGACCGGTTTCTCTCCCTGCTTAAGATTATTGACTTTACATTTCAGTTCATAGGCCCTAGTGACATTAAGTGGCTGAGAATAGGTTTCTCTCATGATGTCCCAAATTTCCTTGACAGTTTTGGCCCATAAGTAATTTCAGATAAATATGAGGTTGCATGGAATTGTACAGCCAAGTCATGACCAAATAGTTCTCCTGAATCCATTTGGCAAATAATGGGTCTTCCCTGGCTGGTTTCTTCACATCTCCCATCACATAGCCTAATTTCTCTCTACCCCAATAGCCATCATGGCTGATTAGGTCCACTCCAAGTAATTTGATCCATCAAACTTCACTGTGGTAATCTGAAAAGTATTTTCAGTCATGTTTCCAGCCCCGAAAACACCTTCCCCTTGAGTCTGCAACTCAGTTCCTGCCATCTCTACCAAGAATTTATCACAAAGAACTGATTTTTATGCTGAACAAAGGCAATTGATACCCTAAAACTGCTAACAGCCAAATTGGGAAGCTGAAAGGGGTCAAGCAAACACCTAGAAATTCTGAAACAGGTCTAATAATCTTCAAAAGCTCATTACCAACCAATCTGGAATGCTGAAAAGGACCAATTCTTACCCAGAACTTTATCAGTCAATACGGTTTCAGAAAAATTGAATTTTAAAAGAACTGAAGATAACCCTAAAAAATTCAGGAGAAATCAGAAAAGAGCAACCACTCCTCCCAAATCACTCTGCTCAATTTTTTATTGGAATCGATCTCAAGAAAAGATTGAAACTTACTCAGAAAAGACTGGCCGCCACTTCCAATCCTCAGTCTGAACCCTAATCTTGAGTTTCTTTCCTTCTCTCTGATTCACCCTGATCACTGGACTCTTTCCAAAACTCCAAATATCTCTTGAAAAGGTGTTGCACTCTGCCAATGATCTCCAAGAACCAGTCGATTGCCAAATCTTGCTAAAACTTCCAACCCTAGGAAGTTCTCATGCAATCAACCTGATTAGACACTCATGCGAAACCCTAGGTTGGCTCTGATACCAACTTGTCGACTAGAGACTGAGATCAGTTCTACTCTAGATGAGAATTCAAAACAGAGAATGGAATAGGGAGAGAGAGAGAGAGAGATGAATAGGCTTGCCGCCCTCAGGTATATATATATATATATATATATATATATATATATATATATATATATACATATATACATATATATATAATAACTTAAAAATTGCATACTTACAATATTGCCCCTACTAACATAACATATCAGCAACATAAAATAATAACAAAAATAACTAACTTAACTTACTGACACTAACAGTAATATAAATAAAGACATTTACTGCCCTACAACTCTACAGCATAGTTTTCAAGGCGCCAAGGTGAGGCTAGGCGACAGGGGGGCCCTAGTCACCTAGGCGATGGATTTTTTTTAAGTAAAAACATGTATCCTAGGGTAGTTCCCTAGGTTCCATAATCATATTTCCTTAATAAATATCCATAATTTTCATAAGAAATGTATAAACTTCATGTTAAAGTATCGAAAATCAACATATTCATGAGAAGAAAAAGAAGAAAGAAAAGAAATTTCAAAAAATATAGGGGCTGAACCCCTATTTCTGTTATAGGAAAAGAAGAAAAGAAAAGGTGGAAGAAGAAATTAGTATATAAAAAGACAAAATTAGTAAAAAGAAAGAAGAAAATATGTTGATTGGACAACATTTTATGTTCTTTCTTACTTATTGGTTCAGGTTTTGAAGTCTTTGAGGGTTCAATACAGCATTTAGCAATGTTTGTGTTGATTAAACCCTAACAAATAAGAAAATAACAAAAAGAAATTAGAATATAAACACACAAAATGAATATTTTAGTTTAAAAATGTCTATTTTATAATTATAACCTCAAAACATTAAGAATATAAAAGTTTGTTATAACATGCTATAGAAAACTGCTTGGCGATTAGGCAAGGCGAGACTCCAAGGGCGCTTTGTCACCTTGACAACTATGCTCTACAGAAAGTTCAGAGGGTGCTGATGGAGAAGCAATACAAGTATACGACTTCTGGGGAAGACTACCAATGTTTTTGGTAGGGGTGAGTGAAAGTGTTTCATAACGAAATATTCTTATGCAAGAGGGGAGTCTTCAGCGAATAGGCAAGGTACAGTGCCTAGGGCTTGGGGAGATTTGGGTGTTGCAACAACATCATCTCGTCCTAATAAGTCTAAGGAATATTTGATTCTGCTCTCAGGTGTGGAGAAAGAGCCGCCTGATGACATCTACTTCAGTCGCAGTGTCTCAGAACACAATCGCTCAATAGTGAAGGTAGACTACATTGACCCCTTTCTGCTTTCTGAGTTCGATGAGGGGAAAAGGATTAAAAACACACAACTAAAGAAGGTGGGATATGTGCTTGTATCAACTGTGGACAGTGACCAGCTCAAAGCCCTGAATCCTGATGGTGAGGTGGAAAGATTAGCAGAAGAACCATACACGAGTGCAACTTTGCTATCTAATCAGGAGTTAGAGCTACAGTACTCGATGAGTGCTGAAAGCCCTTGATATGATTAAGGTTAGTTTAGAGTTTCCTGTTTGAGGAGATTTTTTTTGGGGTGAGAATTCTCAGTTTTGTCAACTGAGGGTTGTGTTGCTTGGGAAGAAAGTTTTTTGGTTTATTTCTCTGAGGTTTTCAAGGGATATCCAACTGTCAGGAAGGTGTTACTTGTGTGAAGCTGTGAAGGACAATGTGCTACATCTATGCTTCGGTTGCTCTTTCTCAAAGCTCATTTCGGGATGTCTTTGGGCTGTTTCAGATATAATATGGTGAATTCAGGGACTCCTGAAGATATATTTGCTTGTTGGCCTACAATGAAAGGAATTTTTAAGGCAAAGATGGTTGGGAGATGTGTTCCTTTTGTCACATGTTGAGAAGTGTGGAATGAAAGAACCAAAAGGGAACTCCGAAATCATACATTGAAAAAGAGATGAACTCACTCTTTTATGTGAGAAAAGGATAAAAGTTTGGGTTCTTATAATTCCAGAATACGAAGGGATTTCAAAGGACCTTGGTGTTGGTTTTTGGTCTTTCCTTGAGGTGGATTTCAAGCAGTTAATCTTGTATTTCTTTTTCTTCTTTGATGCATCCTCTTTTTGTTGTTTATAGAGTCTAAGCTGTGGTGATTCCTCATCACCCTGGTTGATGTACTCTTTCTTTTATCAATTGTTTCAACTGGTGCTACAGTAGTCCGAACCAGAAAGAGAAGAAGAAGAAGAGAAGAAGAAGAAGAAGGGTCTGTCGAAATCTGATGGATTACCCATACAATCGACCCCCTTAATCTATATTAGACTCTAATAATCTTTACAAAGACAAAAATGCCCTTACTTAAGTGTGGGGCATAGTAACTCTAATAACAGTGCCACATAAGCAAGTTACTTAACAAACATAAGAAGACTAAACTACCCCTATTCGGCACACTTTAACACTCCCCCTCAAGCTGGAGAATATATGTCATATAATCCCAGCTTGTTACATAGATAGTTCACTTTCCCTGAGCTTAGAGCTTTTGTAAACAAATCTGCCCACTGGTCATTCGAGCCCACATGTTCTGTATTTATCTCTCCAGCAAGAACCTTCTCTCTCACAAAGTGGCAATCAACCTCTATATGCTTTGTTCTCTCATGAAAGACAGGATTGGAAGGGATATGGAGTGCAGCTTGGTTGTCACAGTACAATCTCATAGGTTTATCCATGTGAAACCCAATTTCTTGTAGGAGATTCCTCAACCACACTAATTCACGGGTGGTGTGGGCCATGGCCCTATATTCGGCTTCAGCACTGCTTCTGGCCACAACCGTCTGATTTTTACTCTTCCATGTCACAAGATTTCCTCCAAGAAATGTGCAATAGCCTGTAGTAGATCTTCTGTCATTCACTGAGCCTGCCCAGTCTGCATCTGTATATCCAACTACTTCAAGTTTTCCCCCTGGTTTATACAATAGCCCACGGCCTGGAGCTCCTTTCAGATACCTCACAATTCTAAGGACTGCATCCCAGTGAGGTATACGAGGGTTCTGCATGAATTGGCTCACCACACTGACTGCAAAGGAGATGTCGAGTCTCGTGATAGTCAGATAGTTCAACTTTCCCACTAGTCATCTATACCTTTCAGGATCTTCAAATACTTCTCCTGTATCACTGCTCAACTTAACATTTGGTTCCATAGGGGTCTCAGCCGGTTTTGCACCTAACAGTCCTGTTTCTTCCAATAGATCAAGAACATATTTCCTTTGGCACAGATTTACACCTTGTTTTGACCTGGCAACTTCTATTCCCAAGAAATACTTTAATGTTCCAAGGTCATTTGTTTGAAAATGATTTTGCAGAAATACCTTTAGTTTGCCAATCCCCAATTTATCACTACCAGTGATGACAATATCATCCACATAGACCACTAATAAAATATTCCCAGCTTCTGAGTCATAGCTGAACATTGAGTGATCAACCTGCCATTGCTTCATTCCAAAACTCTTCACCACTTCGCTGAACTTCCCAAACCAAGCACGTGGAGATTGCTTCAACCCATAAATTGCCTTCTTCAGTTTGCACACCTTACCAACCTCCCCTTGAGCAACAAACCCAGGTGGTTGCTCCATATATACTTCCTCCACCAGATCACCATGGAGGAAGGCATTCTTTATGTCAAGTTGAAAGAGAGGCCAATCATACATAACTGCCAAGGAAATGAGTACACGAACAGAACCAATTTTAGCCACCGGAGAGAATGTCTCCATGTAGTCCACTCCATACAACTGTGAGAAACCTTTAGCAACAAGTCTGGCCTTCAGACACTCCACACTACCATCTGGCAAGTATTTCACAGTATACACCCATTTACAGCCCACAGCATGCTTACCAGGTGGGAGAGTAGTAAGTTCCCATGTTTGAGTATGTTGAAGAGCAGAAAGTTCCTCCTCCATTGCCCGCCGCCATCCAGGTGAACTAAGAGCTTCTTGAACATTGTTAGGTATGGAAATAGAGGACAAAAGTGAAACAAACTGGCGATGTGAGGTAGAAAGACGAGATAATTAAACAAAATTGGAAATGGGATGGAGGGTAGAACTGCGTTTACCTTTCCGTAAGGCAATGGGTAGGTCAAGGTCTAAAGATTCAGCAATAGGAGACATGAGAGGATCCGCAGATGAGGTAGAAGCCGGAGGAGGGGCCGGTGTCATTCGACGTGTACACACTTGTCGGGTCGGTGGTCGTTTAGTGGTGACCTGCACTAGATGAGGTGATGAGTCTACTCCAACAACAGCCTCTGGAACTGGATCACTGACGGGAAGAGGAAGAGGAGGTAAGGGTGAAGACAAGGGTGCTTCATGACTGGAGAAGAAGGGTACAGACTCAAAAAAGGTGACATCCAGGCAGACATAGCACTTTCGGGTAATGGGATTATAACACTTGTACCCTTTTTGAGTCCGAGAGTAGCCAAGGAAGACACATTTAATTGAGCGTGCATCTAGCTTGTCTATTCCAGGACTCAGATTGTGGACAAAGCACACACAACCAAAGACATGAGGAGTTAATGGAAACGGAGATAAAGTGGGAAACAAGATAGAGAAGGGGGACCGACCATGAAGAATAAAAAAGGGCATCCGATTAATGAGAAAACATGCAGTGAGTACAGCATCACTCCAAAACCGTTTAGGAACATTCATGTGGTGAAGCATAGACCGAGCAGTTTCAAGAAGCTGACGATTCTTCCGTTCAGCCACCCCATTTTGTTGAGGGGTGAAAGCACATGAGTTCTGATGAATAATGCCATGTTGTTCTAAATATTGTTGAAATGAAGTAAGAAAGTATTCACGACCATTATCTGAACGGAGAACTTTGATTGGAACACCAAATTGTGTGTGTATTTCAGTCTGGAATTTTTGAAAAATGAAAAATAATTCACTTCTTTCTTTCATTATGTAAATCCATGTCATTCTTGAACAGTCATCAATAAAGGAGACAAAATACTTGTACCCATTATAAGACTCTATTTTGATTGGACCCCAAACATCTGAATGTACCAAAGAAAAAGGACTCAACATACGACTCTCAACTCTTGGACTGAAGGACACACGACGGTGTTTACCAAACTGACATGACTCACATTGTAAAACTGACAACTGACTCAATGACGGAACCAACATCTTGAGAACCTTGAGAGATGGATGTCCCAGTCGGCAATGCCATTGTAGAGGAGTAAGGGAAGTCTGAAGTACAATTGAAGATCCACCACCGTCAAGGTAATACAATCAACCAGCTTCATGCCCCCCACCAATCTTCTTCCCCATCTTGAGATCCTGAAAAACACAAGTGGAAGGAAAGAAAGTAACAAAACAGTTAAGAGCCTTGGTTATTTTACTAACAGACATAAGATTGAATGGAAACTTAGGTACATATAAAACAGATGATAAGGGGACAGAAGCCAGGTCAACATTACCAACACCACAGATGGGAGATGAGGACCCATTGGCAAGTGTAACAATTTGTGATGTGGAGGTTTCAGAAAGAGAAGAGAACACACCTGGAGTCCCGGTCATATGATCTGAGGCTCCAGAGTCAATAATCCAGGAAGGAGTTTTAGATGACATGCAAGCAATACCTGATTGGGCAAGTGTGGCAGTGGTATGCTATAAGTAGTTTGAAGGAACCGTTCATACTCATCACGCGGTACACTCACCATCTCCCTCCCAGAAGTAGATGTAGATGTGGGAGGAGTTCGGCCTGCCAGTTTACTGTCACTGATATCAACCTCGCCTGCTACAGCATGATTAGCCCATTTAGAGGGAGGGCCATGTAGGTCATAACAGAAATTCACTGTGTGTCCTTCCCTACCACAATGAGTACACTTCCTTGTAGAGTTATTTTTTCCTCTGCCACGGCCTCCCCCTGAGTCACGGCCACCCCGACCAATCATGGAATTGCCACAGCCTCCTCTGGGAGCATGACCACCCACTCTTGTACTATGTCCACCTCCTCTAACTATCACAAGTGCTGATCTATCAGACTGTGTAGGGTTCTCAGTCTGTCCCAAAGAAATTCTACGACGCCTTGAAAATACTTCCTCAAGTGTAGGAAGAGTAGAGCCCCCCAGTATTTGGGCTCTAACTGGTTCATATTCCGACTTCAGCCCCACTAAAAATCTTGTAACATCTAGTTGTTCCCTTTGCTGTTGCTGAACTTTAATATCTGGAGTGAGGGGATGATAGACATTGAGTTCATTCCTTATATTCTTCATGCAGGCATAGTACTCTTCTAGTGTTTTGGTTCCTTGTTGTAAATCAAAGTACTCCTGATAAAGCTGATATACTCTTGTTGTGTTATCTTGTCCAGAATATAGCTTATTAGCATGCTCCCATATATCCTTAGCCGTATCAAGGAACATGAAGTTGGCACTAATTTTGGGCTCCATACTATTCCACAGCCAAGTCATGATTTGAGCATCTTCTTGTTCCCAATCATCAAACCCTGGAGAGTCAACCGGTGGCTTCTCATCTCTTACATGCTTTACTTTCTTCTTTGCCTTGAGAAAAACTTCCACTGATTTAGCCCATGGAACATAGTTCTCCCCATTCAGCTTAATTGAGGTCATTTGTACCCCTAGGTAGTCGGGTGAAATAACCACACTAGGTTTCTGATCATTGTACCCATCTCCTATTGCTGCCATTGTACTCTTTCACAGTTGCCTCTAACCTTACTTCTCAGCTACAAGCTGATTGATGTTGTTCACAGTTTGATACTTTAGCACCTATTGCAGCCCCTAAACACAATAGTGGGAGCACACACTTGTTCTTATTCACACTACTGCTGACTTCACACACCTACGACCCACATAAGCATAAATTACCACTCACTAATCACAGATAGGCCCTCTTACAACCACTCAATAAAAAAAATTGTGCATCATAAGCACCATAACACAGTCAAAACTGCTACACCCAGTTCAGACTTGTTTAACACACTTAAGAGGGCATTACACAACCAAAAAGAGCTCGGCAAGGTCATTGCATTCCACCTTACACCACTTGGCCACTTACAGCAGCCCTAACACCACTCAACAACTCACAGCAGACCTACACCATTCAACAACTCACAGCAGCCCTACACCATTCGGCTACTGCACACATAGCCCTTTCTAGGGCAACAATGAACCTAGTTCTCTAGGTTCCAATCAATACTAACAGCTTCTTGTAGGGTTTCTACCCAAAAATATCAGTAACACTAGAAGAAGAGAAAACCGACCTTCCTTTGAGAATATCAACCAACCATTCACTGCTGAAGTCACTTTCCTTGCTGAAGAAGGTTATGCGCAGTAGAGAGAGACGAGCTGTGATGTTTCTAACCTAGGGTGAACCAGTTCTCTCCATTGACTGACCAGAAACGAAGGAGAAGAGTCACGAACACTGTTGAGGCGCTTTACCAACTAAAGTAGGTCAGGAGCATGGCTATGATGCCATGTTTCGACTGGTGCTACAGTAGTCCGAACCAGAAAGAGAAGAAGAAGAAGAAGAAGAAGAAGAAGGGTCTGTCGAAATCTGATGGATTACCCATACAGTCGACCCCCTTAATCTATATTAGACTCTAATAATCTTTACAAAGACAAAAATGCCCTTACTTAAGTGTGGGGCATAGTAACTCTAATAACACTGCCACATAAGCAAGTTACTTAACAAACATAAGAAGACTAAACTACCCCTATTTGGCACACTTTAACATCAATAATTTTTTCATTTTTATTTATTACCAAAAAGAATATGTTTTCTACATGATTTAAAATGTTGAGTGCAGAAGATGGTATTATAATATATTAGTTACCAAAATATCCAGATGTGTAGACTGGAAGTAGCAGTATTGTTGCCCACCTAAAGTACATGGATGAACACTTTGAGCCAACTTCAAAGTTTCTTTGGGACTCAATATTAAAACTTAGTTTTTGTTTGTGTAAAAGATTGTTTGTTGATCTATTAGAATTGTAGAGGAGATGGGCAGAATGGCCCATAAACTGTCGTTTCATGTTATGTTTATGTTTCCCTCTGTAATGGGCCTTTATTCTGGGCCCATACTTTGTAATGTTCTGTTTTTTGTAATTTCTTGCCCACTCAAGGGTCTCTCTGTAATATTTCAAAGATTAACTTAATAAAATGTTTAGAGTGTTAGAGGGAGGTTATGTTCGAGCCTCTCACTCTCTAACTCTCATTGTCGCCAGCTCTCTCTCTTCTTCTTCCTCTTAATCTTCTCTTGTTAGTTTATTTTCTGGTTTGCATCTAATCTCAAGCAGTTCTATACATCAAGAGGATTGTTTTTCAACTTGGTATCAGAGCGGGCCAGAGCTTGGTGTGACCCTCATGTGGTTCTAGTCCAACCAACTGCATGAGGATGTTCTAGGGCTGGAAGTTTAAAGTCATTCACCTGGTTCTTGGAGGTCATTGGAGGGTGCCCATGTCTCTACACACTTGGAGAATAGTTCGGTGACCAGGAAGAATTCAGAGAGCAAGGTGTTCGGCCTGGTTTGAAGTTCAAATCAGAGATTCACTTACTGTAAGTTATCTCAGTTATTGATGGGTTATTTTCATTGCTTGGGAGGGCTGTTAAAGTATTCGAAACCCTCCTCCATTCTGCCCTACTGTTCGGCTGCTGCTGAATTGATTCAACTCAGAGATTTCTGGGTTGTTTTGGAGTGCAGTTCGGCTGTTGTTGGACTGTCAAGTTGCTGAAACTGGTTTGGACTCAGTGGTACTAGTCTAAAATTCTGTCCAGCCTTTGTTTTGGACCTATATGAAACATTATAGAAGTGGTTCCTACTAGTTAACAGTAGGGTGTTAACTACTGCACACAGAGTGTTTGTCAAAAGGCCTCTTAAGGACTGTGGACTGTTTTCTTCTCTTTGGAACAATGGTTGTTGGGGACCTGAAATACTTCGTGTTTGGAGGTCTACTGGTTGTCCCTTGAAGAGTGAAATAGTATTTCTTACTCTAGAAAGTGTTGCCACCGAGCTGGACTGTCACGGTTATCAAGACTGAACTGTTTTTTGTGAGCTGGTTGTTGTTGTCGATTCAGCTCAAACTAAGTTCATCAAGATTCCATGTACCTTGGAAAACTTATTAAAACCCTAATTGGAGCCTTTGCATGATGGATTCCTCGGACCTTGAAAGCAAGAGTGCTGCTGAATATGGACAGACTTTGGGAACCCCAGCCGATTCCTCGGACCTTGGAGCCATTGCATGATGGATTCCTCGGACCTTGAAAGCAAGAGTGTTGCTGAATATGGACAGACTTTGGGAACCCCAGCCGATTCTATGTTGGCAGTAACTACAGTTAAACTTGATGGGACTAACTACTTGGCATGGTCACAATCAGTGAAAATCCATATTTGTAGCAGAGGAAAATGGGGGTTTATTTCTGGGAGCAAGAAAGCTCCCCTAGAGAATGATCCATCTTATGAGAGATGGATGCAAGAGAACTACACAGTGATTGGGTGGCTTGTGAATTCAATGCAGCCACAAATTAGTCAACACTATCTTTGGATGAACTCGGCTAAAGAAATCTGGGATAGTGTTACAGAAACCTACTCCCAAAAATTGAATGTTGCCAGAGCCTATAAACTGAGGAGTGATGTGAAGAATCTAAGGCAGGGGGAGAAATCACTTGCAGCATACTTCTCAACCCTGAAATCTCTATGGCAAGTGATTGATCTGATAGAGGCTGTGAAATGGGATACCCCCAATGATGCTAAAACATACAAGAAATTAGTTGAAAGGAACAGGGTCTTTGAGTTCCTAACAGGGCTGAATCCTGAATATGACATCACAAAACAGAACATTACAAAGTATGGGCCCAGAATAAGGCCCATTACAGAGGGAAACATAAGCATTACATGAAATGACAGTCTATGGGCCATTAGGCCCATCTCCTCTACATGACAAACCCATGATGTTGTACTGTGATAATCAAGCTGCCATCAACATTGCTCACAACCCAGTCCAACATGATAGAACCAAACATATTGAGTTTGATAGACACTTTATTCGAGAAAGAGTCTCTTCCGGTGAAGTGTGTCTTCCATTCATTACTTCGGAAGGACAATTGGCAGATTTCCTCACGAAAGGTATTTCCAAGGCAAAGCTTCAACATGGCACTAGCAAGCTGGGCATGATTAACATCTATGCTCAGCTTGAGGGGGAGTGTAGTGGAGATGGGCCGAATGGCCCATAGACTATCATTTCATGTTATGTTTATGTTTCCCTCTGTAATGGGCCTTATTCTGGGCCCATACTTTGTAATGTTCTGTTTTTTGTAATTTCTTGCCCACTCAAGGGCCTCTCTGTAATATTTCAAAGATTAACTTAATAAAATGTTTAGAGTGTTAGAGGGAGGTTATGTTCGAACCTCTCACTCTCTAACTCTCATTGCCACCAGCTCTCTCTCTTCTTCTTCCTCTTAATCTTCTCTTGTTAATTTATTTTCTGGTTTGCATCTAATCTCAAGCAGTTCTATATATCAAGAGGACTGTTTTTCAACTAGAACCATTTGCACTTTCTATGAGTTCAAATTTTTCTTTAAACTTGCTTTTTTATGTAGCTTTAACTTTATGGCAACTTGAAAGTGTATTATTGTTTCCAGCATGTCAATAATTTTTACAATACTTCCATACAAATTTCAGGCATTGTCCTCTATTTGGATGATCAATATTTCCACCAACACAAACATTTTAAACCTTGGTTTTGTACAGGGGATCGCTTCAACGTGCTGCCCTAGGTGCCTCTATAATCCCAAAGACAACATGTTCCATGCCAATAAACAAACTCAATTCACCAACCAACAAGAGTTATACACACACACATGGAGAGAGAAAGAGAGTAACAAACAGCAAATATAAATTTGTTCAATCCTAAATGGTTAATTGATGCCATTTCCAATATCAAGGAAACCAGAAAATCTGAATACCTCGAAGGATGTTGCCAGGATCCATTTGCCGCCAAAACAAAAGCTGTTTGTGAGAACACAGATTTAATGGAAGTATCCTCCTCAATCAGAAGTTTTATTTCATGAAAAATGGAAGAAAGAGCTCCTTGATGTGAAAGAAATTCTGGCATACGACTGAGTACATAGTCTTTGTAGAATTCAGCCTTTGTAGGTTCCCTGATCCCTAAATAACTTCTTAGAATGGTTTTCTCCTTTTCTGATTCAGTACGAACAAAGCTTTCATCCAAAAAATCCTCACTTACACCTTCTGGCTTGAGCCATTTAGTAGGTTCACTCAAACATACAAGTTTTCTACTTCTACATGACTCAAACACCGGGAGATGCTTGATTACATTTATGTGTCTATGCTCCATCCGATTGGAACAGAACCACTTCGACTGGAGAATGAAACTCCGAAGTTCATGCATCTCTCCCTCTGATGCATCTGAGAAAAGCCCCATGATATGTTGTGGCTCAACAGAAACAGTTAGGACAGCATTTAAGATGCCAGTTGCAGTAGAGTCCTGCACAAAAAATTTCAACTGTGGATGATCTATGGGAACATCAGAGCTCAGGAAGAGACATCCTAGTTTCTGCAACAGCGAAGACATGTTCTCACTCCATCCGTCATCTTTAATCACATTTGAGTCCTGGACAATCTGCATGAGGCAATTATGCCTTACTGGCAAAATAGGCCACTTAGAGAACACTGAGAGGTCATCACAAGATGAGTTCAAATAGTTCCAGAACAGTCCCATCCACTCTAAACTTGGTTGACCTTGGTAACCTGGGGTCCAAGATACCAGTTTAGCATGCTGCCACTCTGTCGGCATAAACCTGGGAAAAAGCTCCTCAAGAAGATGGCATGTCAGTAAGGAAATATTACAACCTCTATGTTCCGCTACCTCATAGAGCTTCCTATGAACTGCATCTGGAATGCTGCAATCTACAAGAAGTTGAGGAACTGTGTCCTTAAGAAGACCATATTCATCTTTAGAAGTAACAAATACTCTTTCCCCCTCTCCCCTCTTGCTGAACATTGTAAACAAACCATTGGAAAGAGGAACCAAAGGTAAACCATGCAGATTATCAGAACGATTAGGTACAGTCATGTCACTTAAGCAGTATTCCAGCATCAATATCATTGCATCCCTGTTCTTAAATTCACGTTTCCGTCGAATCAATAAGGTCCTTAGAAGTTGAGGTGTCAAATAATGAAGTGATGGGCAAACTTCCATAAACATCTCCACCACTGGCTTAGAAACGGTAACAATAGGCAAACCTGCATCTGATAATGCTTCTACAAGCTCATTTTCCTTTAGAAAAGTAAAATCAGGGAAAATGGCTTGTTTAGTTGAGATCCAAAGGCCTCCCCTAGCTTTTGTGTGTAAGACATGAAGACCAAGATCAGCAATACACGAATAGATTTTCCGCACCATTGATCCCCATGGTTCTTGTATGGCTTTTGTAGGCCAAAATGAAAAGAATAGATCAGATGGACCAACCTCTATTGCAATTTTTTCAAGCAAGTGGCCATAAGCAGGAGCAACAACATCTTCAAGAAGGTAAATATTCCAATCTGAGCGTACTTTTCCACCCCCTGCCATGTCATTGCCAAACCAAATATCCCTGCGGTTTGATGACAACTCAAAATATGCATTAATATGTGCTGGTAGACCAGTGACAATTGGCAGTGGTAAAAAGCAGAAGGCTCGACCCTCAAACTCCTTTCTGACTTGTCTGGAATCCAGAGGAACATGAAAGATATCAGGAATACTGTCACTTGGTTGTCCTTCAATCATCTGTCTATTTCCCAATTGCATTATGTCTTTCAAATTAACAGAATGCAAATATGCAGCAACACATGCCCAGGGAATAAAATTCCGAGACCTGTTCTCCAAGGCTAAAGATTTGTTCTTAGCACGTCCACCTCCTAAACATTCACTGGTTATCCACAAGTGTGACTTGTCACCAGAGGGAGTCTTCTCAGTTACCACAATTTTTACACAATCCCATGGCAAGTCACTATCTATCGTTTTACTCAATTTATTAAGGAACTGGTCCTTATCCATTCCACACTGTCGGTTTCCATGAATAAAGCTAAGCAGAGGATGCATTGGAATAGATGCAGTTTCAGGCTCCCTGATATGATTCTTATCAACACGGTGGAGAAGGTGCATTTCATTACCAACTCCATCCTTCACAAAAATTGAGATGGTTTTCACATTGCGAAGGAAAAGAAGGGCTTGTGATACAACTTCAGAAAACGAAGAGAAGAGTGATAAAACATCTTCTAATGCATATTTTTCTTTCTTTATTTGGCTTCTGGAAGCTGTACCTTCACTTCTGAGGGGAAAACGGAAGAGGGTTCCAGGAAATGGATGCTGAAGGTCACAACCAAAATGCAAGAATGGAGAAAACTGATCAGGAAATTGTTCCAATATACTTCTACCAACAAATCTGATTCGCAGACCAGGGTGGGATGGAGAGATGCCAGGCAAGTAACAGGCATGAGGATCAAACATTACAATGTTCTCCCCAGAAACAAATGTTGGGATATCTGTAAAATGATAAACACTGTTAAAGCCAAGCCCAAACCTTCCAATTGCAAAGGGCTTCTCAAGTTTACTATCTTGTCCAATACGTGAGATTGCATAAAGATCTTGTGCACTAAAAATAGAATTATTGAAACAGTAGAGAGCAGGGCCCTGCCAATCTGCCATTTCAGGAGAAAGAACAGATGAAGTCCCATACTGAGTTTTATCCAAGAGAAAAGTGACTTCAGAAGCACCTGCATCTTCTGCATTTTGTACTAGTTCAAAAAGAATACCAGGTCCATCTGCATACATCTCAACTATATGTTTAAGCCTGGTTGTCAAGGCTTCATGCTGTCCAAAAGCCTCAGCAGCTCCTGATAAACTCAAATTCATTGAGTCAGCACTCTCAGCAAGTAATATCCTACGAAGTGAGCATACACCCAGTTTCTCTGCCACATCATTTGAAATGTTACCATGCACAAATTTTTGAGCAGTTCTCTTTACATTAAAAGTCACTGTAGAGGCATTCCCAAATTCATTTTCAGGCCCTCCAGAGCCAAGCAACCATGGAGCATCATTGTAAACTAGGTCAGTGGCAGAAAACAATCTGGATGACACATCTGGTAGATAGATCTCATTGTGCTTATCCTGAAAATGAGCTTCAGCCAGATGCTGCACAATCAGTACTGCTGCCCTGAGTTCATGTGCATCCAGAGGATTACAACCTTTTCTTGCAGCCATTCTATGTAGAATACCAGCATAATCTTCAGGTTTCAAGAACTCTCGTATGCCAAGCTCCAAAAATAATTCCCTGAAAACTGCTAAATCAACAGGAATAACCCGTATATAAGGAACCAGATGAAGAGGACCATTAAGTACAACCTCATCCAAGGTTGCAAACCCGTCTCCCACCCAAATCCAACGGCACCCTTCTAGAATAGCCTTTACAATATCCATTTCATCAGAGCCAATCATGCTTGTCAATATAGAGTATATCTTTGGCATTGCTAGAGCCAATTCTTGCCGAAGAACCTTATCTTGAACAAGCTCATTATTTTTCCCTAGCTCGAGTAGTTGGGCAGAAAGAATACTTCCACCGGGTGTAGTAGACCATCCCAGGCTAGAAGACAATGCTGTTGAGGAACATTCACCATCAAGTATACGCAGGCTAGCTGAAACAAGCCACATATCTGCTGGTAGTCTGACCAGCTTTGGAGGAGCAACCATTGATGAAATGGAAGGCCATGGTAAAGATGGATATGGAGCAGCAACCAGGACTGGGCACCAGCAGATCATTCTGAGATCATTCCAGAATTTTTCTAGATCAATTTCAGAATTTCGGGGCTTAAAAGAAGTTGCAACTTGTGAGAACAATCTGTTCATTCTCCTCTTACCATCATTTAGCAGATTGAAAGACCACTTTACTGCATTTACTTCTAGGTAGGAAAGAAGAGCCTTTCCTTTTACATGTGCCTTCTGTTGATCTTTGTGCATCATTAGCTCAATTTGACGAGCGCTTTGTATAATTGTCTCAGGAGAGACAAATGTCCTAAGGCCCAAACCTATTAACATGTCCAACGCACCAGATTCTTGGAACAAACCATAAGGGTAACTGTCAGAATCTTCTAGAAGTGCATATAATTCTTCATTACGAGGATCATATAAAGCGTCAGGACATTTTAGAATACCACTAAGGGTTGGGACAAATTCCAACTTTCTCAATGAATCTCTCAAAGATGTTTCCTCTGCACATAATTGAGGTAGGTCCTGTAGAATAGAAAGCATAACTCTGTCACGAACCTCTGGTTGCAACTCACAAATTCTGTTTAACACCTGCTGTTTGTAGAAACATGCCTTACCCATCTGCTCAATTCCATAATATCCTAATAGAATCTTCTCTTCAGTATCAGATAAGCTGCAAATGAACTCTTCTCCAAGCAAATACTTGGGAATATCTGAAGGTGGTAAATACTTTATAGGATTTTCTAGGTCAGAAAAATGGAAAGTTTGAATCGATTCACCATCATGAACTTTATAAATAGGCAACATCTTGCACTTCTGTATGTGCAACTCCAATATACAGTCTCCAATATACCACTTAGGGTCAAGAAGAAAATGGCGAAGCTCATCCTTCTCATCCACTCCAAGATTATCATTAAACAGATGCTTTAGGTCCTCATTTGAGGAAACAACATCAAAAATGGCTTCCAAAACACCAGCACCATCAGCACCATGGACATAATGGGACAACTCCCAATGTTCAACCCCATAATTAGGGCTCAATATCCTGCACCCAATCTTAGCAAGGAGAGTCCTCATCTTACCAGGCAATTTTTCTGCATCAATCAATTTTAAGTGTCTTAAGGCTCTATATAGATGCCCTGAGGTGGATGGAAAGATAGGCCAATCACAAAACAGGGACAAATTCTCACACTGATCCCGAAGATACTGCCAGAAAAGCAGAAACCATGATGAAGATGGATGGATGGGGCTAGATTCTGGGTTCCAAAGAACCCTGTTCTTATATTTCCACTCGGAAGGGAAAAATTTAGGGAATAACTGAAGGAAATATTTATCATTGAAAGTCACAATATTGGAATTTGAAGATTTTGCAATAGCTGAAATTCTGGTCAGTATGTCAGGAGGAATATTTCGATCAATTACTCTATCAGGGATCTGGTAAAGCAGCATGTATTCCAACTCACTGCAGATAAAGTAAGGAAACCCTTTGGAGGCTTCAGAAAATGATGCAAATTCACCACTAGCTAAAGGAATCAAAGGCAGTTCACTTGCATCTCTACCAACATCTTCATCAATCAGATCTTCAAGGCAATATTCCAATAATACTAATCTGTAGAACTTGCTCAACGATATCAGCGTTTTGCATTCCCTGAGAAAACATCGTACTGTTGAAGGAGTAATTACTCTTTGAATAAAACTTGAAGAATATCTGAGGAGCATGTCAGAAAGGAAATTGGGAAGACAAACAATGGACATCCCTACCAGCAGAAGTGCCTCACCAAGTTCCTTACTTCTAGTGAACAACTCATCATGAATAAAAGCTTCAGCTGGTGATACCCATTTCCCTCCTCCGACATCTGAATACAGGACTGGACTATTACCAACATTTCTGTAAATACACTCCACCAAAAAGTTCCACGGCTCTTCAAAAGAACCACTGGGCCATAGATTATAGTATAACTTCTCTGGACCTAGTAAACTTCGTACACCCAGCAGTAACCTTGTAAAAGCAGGGGATACAACATCTTCTAGTAGAAGCATATTCCAGTCGGAGCGAAGTTTTCCACCCCTGTCCATATCATCACCATACCAAATGCTGCGGCGGTTTGAAGAAACCTCAAAGTAACCATTGATTTGCACAGCCATTCCAGTTCTTACTGGCAGAGGAAGAAAACAGAATGCTCGGCCATGCTTAAGAACATTATCCTGTTCAAAGTCACATTAATAATAAAAACTATTATGATATTAATGCATGATATATGAAAAATGAAATATTAAACTCTTTTAACAAAAAGAAATTGGTTAGTAAGAAATGAACTTAGAACAAATATCAGATAAAACAATATTATAGCTATTTCGACCAACAAGAAGAAGAAAATTCCTCAAGTACATTACCAGTCAATGTGAATCAGGGGAATAGAAACCAGAGGTTTATAAGAAAGGAGTTTCCGAAATCAAAACAATCCCAAATACCAAGGATATATCCCTTAAATATCTTCAAAGTTTCACCAATATCATAAATACCATTTATAATTTTGGCTTGGCTCTTTAATCAGATTCCAATTTTTTGGAAAACTGTGTTAATATTGATGTTTTCACAGGAACACTTCCGAAAGGTAAAATCTCAATAGATTCTTCTTTTGTTATATCTGTACTTCATTGGCTGTACTGGAAAAACAAACAACTCCAATTTGATGCATTGAACCAAATAGAACTCTATCTCCAGTTTGATCCAGAATTTCAGCATAGACTACATCATTTAGCCCCCCCCCCCCCAAAGTGTTAAGGCATATTTTTCTGTTCATTTTCGATAAATAATTTCAATTTTATTAGAGAAATCAAAATGTAATACAAGCATTGCAAGAGAGGTGTGATTTTTCACCTCTCATAATAGAAACAACACATTAGGAATTAAAACTGAGCCCATAATAACTACTACCTGCTTAGCTAGAGCATCAGCCAACTCATTAGCCAACCTTCTCTCTCAACGAATATTCATTGTCAAACCAATGGTTGACCATGTAAGCTTCTTAGTTTCATCTCTATACACCCAGCAGCAGTCTCCAGCCTTTGCAACCACTCCACCACTACCTTGGAGTCAAGTCTCCTACAATCAACTTGTTCAACTTTAATTCTCTAGCTATCTATAGTGCTTGAATTAATGCCAAGCATTCAGCCCTAATTGAGTCCCCCACACCTATGGAGAGCCATTAGCCTCCAACAGATAATTTCAACAAATGTGACTCCCTAAACAGCAGAGGTATGAAGAAAATTGCCAATGGAAATCCCAATCCTTGGTAATGTATAGCCTAAATTTACAGCATACATAGATGCACTGATGCAGGTGAGGTCCAAGACCTTCTCCAGTAACGGTGGTGAAGATTCCCAATAATCCCAAAGAAAGTGCCTGCCTAATCCAACAAAATCCCCCTAAATGTGGTGCAACCCACCAAGCATCAAAGTAATGGGGCCCCAACAATGCCATGTAATTCGCATAATGCTCGGAGATCATAGGGGCACAAATTGCACCAAAAGTCCACCCAGCCAAACCATTGGTAAAACTGAAACACCAAAGAGAACCACAACCCTAAGGTTGTCCGGAAACAGTTTGCTGGAAAAGGAAGCAGCAACTAAAGATATGGCACCCAAATCACTTGAATCCAGTTCACCTAAGTCAGATCGCTGGGAAAGGTTATGGCATTTTCCATTACAGCATCCATCTCGCCTGAATCCCAAATGACCAGCTAGAACACCTGAAATCAGTTCACTGGAAAGGTCACTACCAGTTCACCTGACTCCATGGGCTCTCACAAACAGTCTTGAATCGCCACCCAAAAAGTCCAAAAATAGGCCAGACAGCCTCTGAGGTTGATGCCTCACAATCTAAATGTCCTGGCACCTAACTTCATGCCTCTTCTATTTTAGACATTACCATAAAAACAATAACTCTTATCATATTGGTCTGCAACCCCCAAGACTGGTATTGAAAGAAAGGCAGTGTGTGTTTGCTTCTCTGGCTCATAGGAGTTGGTAAGTTCTTTGGCTAGTTGTAGTGGAGACTTGGGATGAAATCCCATTACCACCACAGTTGCAGGGGTTATGGTTATGAGGGACTGGCTACCCCTGTTGTGTATCGGAATCTGACACCAGTACAAGGTTTGAAACTCGACAGGCCCTAAAAAAACAAGATGTAAGGACTGAGCTGTTTATTATTTTGTATAAATAATAGGATAATTGTTGAAAAAAGAAAAAACTAAATGTGGATGCACAAATATGCAAACGGCACTTAGAAAACATATCAAATATTAAGGTTCCCTAGTCACATATTACAAATGTGACAGAGAAGATTACCCTTAAGTGTCATGTCTGTTTTGATGTCTACACATGCCTTATATGGATACAGCACCCATTTTGAAGAGTCCATGTAACATTAATTGAGGGTGTAGTAGTTCGGCAATGCAGTGCACTTCAGATGGTTCGAAGCCTCCTTATAGGGAAAGAACCACTAGAGACATGCAGTGCAATCAGTTTCCTAAGGCAGTGTTTGGTTGCAGTGCAAATTTATTTGCATTGATGCAAAACTATGGTAGTGCAAATGACTTGGGTCCAAATTCTGATTTATATTTGTTTCAAATTTTGCCTTGGTTAGTTTGATTACAGTACAAATGAAGTAAAATAAGACCTCAAGCAAAATAAAGTCAAGCCCATAACAAAATTAAACCAGAATTTGCATTCTTTTCATTTGCACTCCCATGCATTTGTACTAGTGCAAATATAATTGCACTGCAACCAAACACAACCTAATAAAAAGGAAACTGAATTGGTTGTGGATGAGTTTAAATAAGAACTACAGAGGGATAAAAAGGAATTTATAAACTAGCAAAGACGAGAGAAAGGAAAGGCGAAGATCTAAACCAATATTAAGTGCATTGAATGAGAAGATCAAAAAGTCGTGGTAAAAGATGAGGAAATCAAGGAAAGATAAAAAACTATTTAAAAAAATTACTAAATGAACGTGTAGAGGGAACTAGCAAAAGAGAGATTAGTCATACTAATAATATTGGAAATAACATGTACCTTCATAAAATTAGAATAGTTGAAGTCAAAGAGGCACCAAATAAGATGAAGAAGGGAAAGCCATTAGGACCAAATAGTACTCTAATAGAAGTGTGGAAAGGTATGGGGGAGGTAGGCTTATTATGGCTAAGCCATTTAATAAGACAATGAAAGAAAAGAAGATGACTGATGAATGGAGAAATAGCAATATGATGCCCATATTTAAGAACAAAGGTGACATACAAAGTTGTAATAACTATTATAATCCAATCTGTCTTAGAATTCTGTTAGGATGGTGACTGTAGAAATAAGAGAAGGATGAGAAGAAGAAGAAGAAGAGAAGGATATAGAGAAGGAGAGAAGTCTGGTTTGAACAAGAGAGAAAATCAGTCTCTCTCTATTCGGCCAGATCTATTTATATGTTTCTATTAAACCATAAAAGTACATCTTTGCCCCTACTTAAGTGAAGGTCACAAGAACTAATAGAACATTACACATCAGCAACTTAAACATAACCCTAATAACTAAAATACCCCTACACAGTCGACATTAACACTCCCCCTCAAGCTGGTGAGTATATATCATATAGTCCCAGCTTGTTACATATGTAGTTCACTCTTCCCCAACTCAACCTTTAGTAAACAAATCTGCCCATTGGTTTCCTGTGTTAACATATGCAGTATCTATCACTCCACTCAGAACCTTCTCTCTCACGAAGTGACAGTCAACCTCTATATGCTTGGTTCTTTCATGAAACACCAGATTAGAAGAGATATGGACTGCAGCCTGATTGTCACAGTAGAATTTCATTGGAGTGTCAATAGTGTATCCCATCTCCTGTAGAAGATTTCTCAACCACACTAATTCACAAGTAGTATGTGCCATAGCTCTATATTCTGCCTCTGCACTACTTCTTACCACAACTATCTGTTTCTTACTTTTCCATGTCACCAGGTTACCCCCAAGGAAAGTACAATAGCCTGTAGTGGGTCTCCTATCAGATATAGAGCCAGCCCAATCAGCATCAGTATATCCCTCTATTTAAAGTTTTCCTCCACTTCTATATATCAAGCCACGACCAGGAGCCCCCTTTAAATACCTCACAATCCTTAGAACTGCATCCCAATGCGGAACCCAAGGTTTATGCATGAACTGACTTACCACACTAACCGCAAAGGAAATATCTAGTCGAGTAATGGTTAGGTAGTTTAGTTTACCTACCAGCCACCGGTACATTCTAGGATCTCCAAACTCTTCACCCATATCACTACTCAGCTTAGTATTTGCTTCCATAGGTGTTTCAGTTGGTTTGACACCTAACAATCATGTTTCTTCCAACAAATCAAGAACATATTTCCTTTGACACAAATTAATACCATGCTTAGACCTTGCTACTTCTATCCCCAAGAAATACTTTAGTTTACCAAGGTCCTTTGTCTGAAAGTGTTCTTGTAGAAAGATCTTCAACCTATCAATTCCCACTTTATCATTCCCAGTAATAACAATATCATCTACATATACCACCAATAGGATCTTTCTAGCCTAAGAGTCATGACCCGAGACTGAGTGGTCAACCTGGCACTGTTTCATACCAAACTTCTTTACCACCTCACTGAACCTACCAAACCATGCACAAGGAGACTGTTTATGTCCATAAATGGACTTCTTTAGTCGACACACCTTAGCATCCTCCCCCTGAGCAACTAACCCCGGTGGTTGCCCCATATAGACATCCTCAAGTAGATCACCATGTAGGAAAGCATTCTTGGTTTCAAGCTGAAAGAGAGGCCAATCATACATAGCAGCTAGGGATATCACAACACGAGTGGAACCAATCTTAGCAACTGGGGAGAAGATCTCCGTATAGTCAATACCATATGTTTGGGAGTACCCTTTGGCAACCAATCTAGCTTTCAAACGTTCTACACTACCATCAGGTAAGTACTTAACAGTGTATACCCACTTACAACTAACAGCCTGCTTACCAGGAGGAAGTGTGGTAAGGTCCCATGTATGATTATGAGATAGAGCTGAGAGTTCTTCTTTCATTGCATGGCGCCACCCTAGAGAGGCAAGAGCTTCCTGGACATCCGTAGGGACAACGACAGAGGATAACAAGGACATAAACTGGTGGGAACAACTGTCGGATCTATCGACAAGGATGGAGCTAGAGGAGGAGCCGGTACATGTTGGCGATGTGTATACACTTGACAAATAGGTGGTCGTTCAACAGGTGGTGACACCAGAGGCAAAGATTTGGTCACAGCTGGAACAAGTGGAATGGGA
This sequence comes from Nelumbo nucifera, assembly GCF_055504915.1. Classification (NCBI taxonomy): domain Eukaryota; kingdom Viridiplantae; phylum Streptophyta; class Magnoliopsida; order Proteales; family Nelumbonaceae; genus Nelumbo; species Nelumbo nucifera. The sequence continues at coordinate 49,755,013 of NC_142652.1, forward strand.
TCCGCAACTGGAAGTGGAAGGGGAGGAGTTGGTGAGGAGGAAGAAACATCACCTGACCCCGAGAAAAACGGAGTGGACTCAAAGAAAGTAACATCAGCACACACAAAGAAACGTTGAGAACTAGGATTATAACACTTATACCCTTTTTGGGTCCGGGAATAGCCAAGAAAGATGCACGTAATGGATCGTGCATCTAACTTGTCCTTTCCCGGTCCCAGATTATGAACAAAACAAACACACCCAAAAACCTGAGGAGAAAGGGGAAATGAAGACAAGGTAGGAAACAAAGTGGTGAAGGGAAATTGACCATCAAAGATAGACGTGAGCATCCAATTAATCAGGAAGCAAGAAGTACAGCATCACTCCAAAAAGGTTTGGGTACATTCATATGGTGCATGAGAGATCGAGCAGTTTCCAAAAGATGACGATTCTTTCTCTCAGCCACCCCATTTTGTTGTGGGGTGTAAGTACATGAAGTCTGATGGATAATGCCATGTTGTTCCAAATATTCTTGAAATAGTGTAGAAAAATATTCACAACCATTATCGGAACGAAGAACTTTAATGTGGATACCAAATTGGTTACGAATTTCAGCATAAAATTTTTGAAAAAATGGTAAACAATTCACTCCTTTCTTTCATTAAATAAAGCAACGTCATCCTTGAATAATTATCAACAAAAATAACAAAGTATCTATAACCATTGTATGACATTACTTTATTAGGACCCCAAACATCTGAATGAACTAAAGAAAAAGGACTCAACATACGCTTATCAACCCTAGGACTAAAGGTAACATCCCAGTTGACATGACTCACAATCCAAAACAGAAAGATGACTCAACGAAGGAACAAGAGACTTCAAAACTTTCAGTGACGGATGACCAAACCAACAGTGCCACTGGAGAGGAGAAAGGGATGTCTGGAGAGCTATTGACGTACTTCCACCACCATCAAGGTAATACGATCCACCAGCTTCATGCCCTCCACCAATCTTCATCCCCGTCTTGAGATCCTGAAGAACACATGAAGAAGGGTAAAAAGTGACAGAGCAATTAAGAGACTTGGTCAACTTACTAACAGACATAAGGTTAAAAGGAAATTTGGGGGCATACAAAACTGAGGATAAAGATAAAGGGTCAATGTTAACATTACCAACACCACAAATGGAGGATGTGAAACCATTAGCAAGGGTAACAAATTGTGATGTTGGGCAGTGGGAGAGAGAAGAAAATACACCTGGAGTTCCAGTCATGTGATCGGAAGCTCCAGAGTCAATAATCCAGGGATTGCGTGTGGATACCAGACAAGCCATACCTGAGTGTGCAAGAGTGGTTGTATTCTGTTGAGATGTGGTCTGAACAAACCTCTCATACTCATCACGAGGAACACTCATCATCTCCTTCCCGGGAACATCTGTGGAAGTAGTGGGCATCTGATCAGCTGAATGGCTCTCCTATCTAAAGCTGCTATCACTGGTCATGGCATGATTGGCCCAAGTTGAAGGTGGACCATGCAAATCATAGCAATAATTGATGGTATGTCTATCCATACCACAGTGTATACATCTTCTCAGACCTTAACTATGTCCTCTGCCACGAACTCCCCCTGAATCTCGACCTCCATTACGATCACCACCACGGTTATACATAGATCCACCACCACCACTACGGCCATATACCGGTCCACTGCTACCACTGCAGCCAGATTGAGCTCCACCTCTAACACCACGGCCCCTTGATACTACAAAGGTTGATCTACCTCCATTACGATCACCACCACGGTTATACATAGATCCACCACCACCACTACGGCCATATACCGGTCCACTGCTACCACTGCAGCCAGATTGAGCTCCACCTCTAACACCACGGCCCCTTGATACTACAAAGGTTGATCTATCGAAAACACTAGAATTCTCTGTAGAGCCAATAGATATCCTCCTAAGTCGAGCAAACACCTCTTCTAAGGAAGGGAGAGTTGATCCTCCTAGTATCTGTGCCTGCACTGTTTCATATTCAGATTTTAGCCCCACCAATAATCCAGTCACATCTAGTTGTTCTCTCTGCTGTTGCTGAATTTTAACATCAGAGGTGAGGGGTGATACACATTCAACTCATTACGAAGGTTTCTCATGCAAGCATAGTATTCCTCAAGACTCTAATTACCCTGTTGCAAATTAAAGTACCCTGATACAGCTAATATACTCTAGTTGTGTTGTCTTGACCCGAATACAACTTCTTAGCATGGTCCCACACTTCCTTGGCAGTATCAAGAAACATGAAATTCATACTAATCTTGGGTTCCATACTATTCCATAACCATGTAATAATATGTACATCTTCTTGTTCCCAGTCACCATACTCATGAGAATCAGTAGAGTGTTTTTCCTCCCTTATGTGTTTCACTTTCTTCTTTGCTTTAAGAAAGACTTCTACAGATTTCGCCCAAGGTACATAATTTTCTCCATTCAACTTGATAGAGGTCATCTAAACATTCAGGTAGTCAGTAGGAACCATCACACTAGTTTTACTGTCACTGTTGTCTCCCATTGCTGAATTCTGCAGACTGCACACTAAACCACATTGTTCTCAGCACCAGTTATTGCTGAATTCTGCACTGTCTACACCACAACCCTACCACACGACTACCTGAAAAACTCACCACACTGCTTGAAGATCACTCCCCCTTCAAACCACACTGAAATCTGCATAAACCCTAACCCACTACAACCTGAATTTCCGCCATACGATCTGAAACAAATTCACCATTTGATTCACAATAAAAAACTGCATAAAAACTACTTACCTAATCACCAGAAAATCAAACTATACTCGACACCCACTGCATCACTCGAATCAGTCCTCTTCTCTTCATCGATTAGGGGAGGGCTTCCTACAAACCACAGCATCCACCCACAAACTGCACGACTAGAGGCATAGAAACCTCCAAGGGAAGACGGCGATCACTCCTTTTCAGCCTCTTCCCTTATCTCCAGCTGATGGCGAAGAAAAAAGAAGAAAACCCTAGACTGGATGCGTGAAGACCAGAATTCTGGGCAGATTCGATTTGCTCAACCAGGCTCTGATACCATATTATAATCCAATCTGTCTTAGAATTCTGTTAGGATAGTGATTGTAGAAATAAGAGAAGGATGAGAAGAAGAAGAAGAAGAAGAAGAAGAAGAAGAAGAAAAGGAAATAGAAAAGGAGAGAAGTCTGATTCGAACAAGAGAGAAAATCAGTCTCTCCCTACTCGGCCAGATCTATTTATATGTTTCTATTAAATCATAAAAGTACATCTTTGCCCCTACTTAAGTGAGGGACATAAGAACTAATAGAACATTACACATCAACAACTTAAACATAACCATAATGATTAAAATACCCCTACACAGTCGACATTAACAATAACTATCAAGGGATAAAACTCCTGAGCCACACTATGAAAATTTGGGAGAGAATAATTGATAAAAAGTTACAAAATGAAACACGTATATCAGAGAACCAATTTGGGTTTTTGCTAGGGAGATCAACCACGGATGCTATCTTTTTTTCGAGACAATTGATGGAAAAGTTCAAAAAGAAAATTGATCTCCATATGATGTTCATTGATCTAGGAAAAGCATATGATAGAGTGGGAGAAACATCAAACTTTGCAGCTATGAAGGGTCTTCACCAAGGTTCAGCACTTATCCCTTATTTATTTGCACTGGTCATAAATGAATTGACTAAACATATTCAGGAAGCATCAACACCTAGTTCTTTCTTCTCTCCTCTCTCTTCTCTCTTCTCTCCTCTCTCTTCTCTCTTCTCTCTTTCAAGATTATTCTTTCAGCTATTGAGAAGGCATCAACACCTGAAGAAAACCAATCAATCTATAAGGATTGAGCAAACTGCTCTGAAAAGTTCTCTTAATGATTCTTGGACAACCCTATGTTCCTTTTTCTTTTCTTTCTGTAGGAATTCTGCTCGGCCCCATTTGGAGTAAGTTCTTTCCTGCCAAGGTCATTAGCTGAGCTTGGCCAAGGATAAGTGAAAGTAGAAAAGCAAGAATTGTCTGGATCTGTATTCCTTTTACTGTGTGCTGGGTTATTTGGAACGAGAAAAACAGGAGACTGTACGAATATAAGTCCAAAAACATTGAGGTGCTAGTGCCTTTAGTAGGCCAGGTCATCTTGGATTGGGTTCTGGTACTTCCTGAGTTCAATCAGATTAGAAGATCAGATATTGGGAAGAACTCTTGGACTGTTCTTGAAATTCAGAATTGTATCAGAATTTAATGTGTTTCTTTTGGTCTTTAGTTGTTCTGTTTTGGTGAGGTGCCATCTTGTCACCTATTTTGTAACCTTTTTTTATTATTGGAAAGAGTACAAATACAAATATGTACTATACAAATACATACAAAATACAAGGTTTTGCACTCTACATATTTGTATTTGTACTCCTTCTAAATGGAGCCTAATAAAATTTCTTCTCTTACTTTTCAAAAGAAAAAATTAACACCGATTAGGAAAAAGAAATAAAAGATTAAAAGCAACGAGCATCACATTCTTCCTCTACCATGAACAATGCAATCCCAAGAAATGGCAAGAATGCAAAGGTAACACAGTTAGAAGGATAGCAAAGTTCATATTCTATGCTAAAAATATATAGAAGGACAAAGAAGTAAAGATCAATAAGCAGAAAACAAGTTAATAACATGAGACATGCATCATGGAAGACTAGACGTTATCTGGGACACTATTAGTAAGAAGTTCAGCCAATAAAAAAAAAAAAAAAGAATAGGCAAATGAAGAAATGAAGAATTCCCAGTTACCTCCAGTAAACTGTCCGATATGCAAGCTGCAACTGATGCCCAAGGCAGTAGGTGGATATCATATTCTTTGGCAGCAGAAGCTGCAAAAGCTCCTATTTTACTAGATGCTGGTGCCATTGCCTGCACTATGTGAAAGGTGTCCACTTTCTTCTCCAAACTATTCCCAGCAACTTTCTCACTCAAAAAGTCCAATGAAAAGGAATCCATTTCAATATTTGAGGAGACAATAGAATTAGATAGTCTGAGAAGTGCTTGACGATGCCAAATTGTATCTTCATTGGCTGAATTGACAGAGCAGGAATAAATCTTTTGTGGCTCTAGTGCTCCAGAATCCCATAAATACATTTCAACAGATATGACATTTTTAAGAAAAAGTAATGTCAAAACTCCTTCCTCATAAAGCTGGAGAAACATGGAAGAAATGTCATCTTCCAGGTAAGCTTGCCTTGAGAGCTTACTAGTTGCTGCCTGATCTGCATTCCTCAAAGGGAAACGGAATAAAGTTCCATGGAAAGGTCTCTTCATGTCACATCCAAAAGTACAGTATGGAAGGAATTGATCTTTGTAAAGTGACATGGCTGAAGAATTAACATATTCAATGCGTTTTCCAGGATTTGCCACTGAAATATTTGGAAGATATATGCCCTGGGGATCAAATAGTACCACATATTTGCCACTTACAAAAGAGGGCAAATCCGTCAAATGGTACACTGAGTTGAAGCCCACTCTTGAAAAATCAGACCACCAAAGCAAAAGTCAAAAATTAATTTTACTGGTAGAGTTGCAGTGCCAGATTTTGAAAATGAAAAAGAATACAATCAGTACAGAGTACACATACATTGCCAGCAAGCACACTACTCATTTCTAAAACACTTTAACTGAATTTGGTTTTCACAAGAAAAGACCAGCTTCACCTCTCTTTCTTCCTTTTACTTCTTTTCTTTCAGGGTTTTTTTTTTCATTTTGGTTGTTACCATTTTACTTTATTGATTATAATAAAAGAATGTGGTGTACAATATGTAAGGGTCTCTTTTCTAAGGCTAGCCTTAGTAACCTTTCCCCCCCCCCTTTTACCATGTAACCTACCTATACATACAATTTTCACTGTTTACCCCCCAAAACAATTGTTCCATTTCTGTCCCTTGCTTAGCAAGTGAATCAACCAAGCAGTTTGCTGATCTAGGTACCCAACTGACAGAAACAACCATTTCCCTTAGGAGTTGGTTGGTTTCTCTTAATAAATTCCTGTACTGCCTGCTTCTTGAGTGTCCTTCAACCAGTCAACAACAGTCTGGGAATCACCCTTATCACTGCATTTCTCATGCTTAGGCTTTTGCTCAGCCTCAATCCTAATACCACAGCTAGCAACTCAGCTTTTATAGAGTCCCCAAAACCAATAAAACCTGAATACATTGCTATCACATTCCCATGGAAATCTGTACACACCACCAATTATGTGGAAATACAGGATTACCCAAGCTACATCCATCAAAGTTGAGCTTGATGTGGTTAAGTTCATGGGGTGGCTGAATTATTGTGGGTTCACACTTTGCACAAGGAGCTTGCAATGCAGGTTTCAGGTCAACTCAAGTTATACTATGACAATTGTGCTACAATCAACAATAGTTAACAACCCAGTCTATCATGGCAAAACAAAAGATATTGAGATTTAGGCACTTTGTGAAAGGATTGTTTCCTGTGATCTTTATGTGCTTTATACATACCTTCAAAAAGACAGCTTATTGACTTGTTTACAAAAGGGCTTTCTAAGAAAAGATTTGTCGGGTTGTTGATTTGTTTTGCAATCTGGGCATAATTGGCATCTATGCTCAGCTTGAGGGGGAATGTTGCAACGATTAAAAGTGCATGGGCTAGGCTGTTTTGTATTTACTTTACTTTTTGTTTATTTAGTTATAATGGGCTTAAGTTATTGGGGCCTCATATTATCTATTATTTCTTATCGCTGCCTAATTGGGCCAGTTATGTCCGTTGCATTCTAATTAAGCCAACTACTATAAACAGATCCTTTGGCCTTTGCAAACATTGTTGAACACATCCAAAGCTAAAACCACAGGCAGATCTTCCTAAAGAAGTCTTCCATGTCAAAATTGATGGTATCTCCGTTCACAACATTCAAGTACCATATGATTCAGAATCAACCGGCTTTTGTTTCTGGAAGCTGATAACCAAATACTCAATTGCCTTTTGCAAGTCAAATTGCAAAAAAAAAAAAAAAAAAAAAAAAATCTAGCATTACATACCATGCGTGCTAACCATGAATAGCCATGAACAAAGAATAGAACATTCATAATGCCAGTCAAGCCTTGTGCATTCCTTACCGTCACATTCCAAGGAAACAGAACACGGTGGTAATGTTCATTTTAAAGAATGATGTCTCAAGGCGACATTCTCTCTGTCAATAACTAATTCCTCCGTTCCTAATGTGAATCCTTAATAATAAACCCATTCACCTACATATAGCTATAATACAAAAAGCAATACAATCAATGTATAACCGAGGGCTTAAATGAATTACCCAAAGCGGCCAGTCTTCCACGCTTGCCCCTGCTTCTTACTATCTCCAATCCGAGAGATACTAACAAAATCATCATCCGTGAACTCCGCATTATTATAGGCCAGCAGCGCCGGACCTTGCCACTCTGCCAATTTACTCGACAACAACGAGCCAACGCCGTGAACCCTGCGGTCCAAGCAGAGGCAAACCTTAGTCGCACCGGCATCATCAGCATTCTGGATCAGTTCCTTCAACACAGTCGTTCCTTCAGGATAATTCACCAAAACCTCCCGAATCCGCCGCGTGAGGTCGACTTTCTGTCCAAAATCCTCCAAAAGGAATGAATCAGTCCCTGAAGACTCCATTGCCGGTCGTAAACAAGAAACTCGGCCGACGAACAATTCTGGAAATCAAGCAAAAGAGGGCCTGATTCTGGCGGGTTCTCATAAATTTCTAACCGACGTTCCTTGTCATCTGAGTTTCGTACCGGATGCCTGGATGGTCCTTCGGTGCCTTTATATGTGACAGATTCCTCAATCGGGACCATCTCCCGCGACCGTGTTGTCCGGGCGATGACTTTTGGCGGGTTGGTGTTGGTCCTTAAAGAACGATTTTCTAACGTGCGCGGGGGCAAGTGCAAGTTGATTGGATATTATTTGTCAGGCTTATTACTTAAATATACCTGTGGTTTCACTAACTACTCTAAATATACTTTATGGTTTCTAAAACTACCTTTTATATACCTTTGGCTTTGAGAATGACCCCACTTATGAATTTTGTTAATGAAACTTTTTGGGCAGTGCGTACTTTGTTGTTAACCTTCCAGTTTTGCCCCCATTCTCTTCCCTCTTTCTCTTACCCTGGTCACTGGTCAGCAAGCAGAAGAGTGACCGAATAAGTCCATTCTGCTCTTCAAGCAAAGCAGAATTCAACAAACTAGAATAATCAATCTCTATCTTGCAACACATATTCGTGTTGCATTTCTTTTAATTCAAAAATTTGTAGGAGTATTTTTGTTTTTTTTTTGGTATTTTAAAATGCTTATAAATTCAAACACATCTATATATAGATGTAAATATATATTAAAACAAAACGAAATTTTCTCCTTTTTTTGAATTTTATTTTTTATTCTATTTCATTTTTGAAACAACCAATGAGATGCATTTTTCCCAAAAAACTAAATAATTTATTCTCCTAAAATTTATCCTAAACTACCTCCCCCACTTTCTCCATAATTATCTCTAATTCATATTTATCTTCTAAATTATCTCTAATTCCTATTAATCTCCACATATCTAATGTAGTAGAGAGTTTCTCTCCTGAATAATCTCCAATTCCTATTTATCTTCTCCCATACTTTTTATCTATATCTATCTAAAGAAAGGTTGGTTAAAAAAAATTAAGAATTATTTAAATATTCAAACAAAATTATTAACTTTAAAATATTTATTAAAAACACAAAATAATTTTACATTTTTACAAAAATATATCATGAAATTATACTATTATTACATAATTTTATTATTAATTTTGTTATATATTAAATTATTATTAATTTCAATATTATGTTATAATTATTTTTTGATTTTGAAGAAATTTTTTAAATTTATTACATAATTTCTTTAATTTAACTATTTAAAATCTAGTTATTTAAAATTTTAAATAGATAATCCAGAAAACATTTAAATTATTTAAATTGATAATCCGGAAAAATATAATTTAAATTGTTAGTACATATTTTCGTGATATATTTTGTAAAAATATAAATTTTTTTTGTGTTTTTAATAAATATTTTGAAGTTATTATATAATTTTGTTAGAATATTTAAATAATTCTTAAATTTTTTAATCCAAACTTTCTTTAGATAAATATTGATAAAAAGTAGGGAAGAGGACAAATAGGAATTAGAGATAATTTAGGGGAGAAACTATGAGATAATTTTGGAGATAAATATGAATTAGAGATAATTTAGAAGATAAATAGGAATTAGAGATAATTTTGGAGAAAGTGGGGAGGTAGTTTAGGAGTAATTTTTAGGAGAAGAGATTATTTAGGTTATTGGGAAAGTGCATCTCATTGGTTGTTTCAAAAATGACATGGGATTAGAAAAATAAAAATTCAAAAAAATGAGAAAATTTCTAGACTTCCTTGTTTTAATATGAACAAGCTGAATGTCAGCGTCCAAGAGCTCAGCAATATGTTGTAAAGAGCTGAGGAATTAATAAGGAAGGATGAGCTGATAGCCATGCTTGTTGAAGCTGGAAAATCTGGCAAGAAGAAGAAGGCAAAGAGAAAGCCTCAAAAGAAAACCATCAAATCTAAGAAACAAAAGAAAGACAAGGCATCCGATGCATGTCACTTCTACAAGCAGGCCGGCCACTGGAAGAGGAATTGTCCTGCCTAACTGGAATCTTAGAAAGGTACTTTCGAAACTTGTGTCATGGAAACTAATTTATTAGTAACTTTTGTGCCCTGGTGTGTTGACTCCGGGGCTTCAACTCATGCATGTAATTCATTGCAGAGGTTCAAAGTAAGCAGAAGGTTGAGTGAATGAGAGGTGACACTTTACTTGGGGACTTCTGCAAGTGTTGCAGCTACGGCGATAGGAACCGTAGAATTGAATTTTAGAGAAGGGATTCTTGTACTGAAAGACTGTCTTTTTGTACAAAATCTAAGAAGAAATTTGATTTATGTTTCTAAACTGTGTGTGAATGGATATACTGTCTCTTTTAGTAATATGATTACTATCAAAATGAACAACAAATTCATCGCATGCGGGGAACTGGAGAACGGTCTCTATGTTCTACACCCTTCTCTAAAAGCTAACCTAATCGAAACTACGTCGGTCGAAATCCCCAAGAAAATGACTCGTGACATGGTTAGTCCCATGTGCCTGTGGCATTACCGACTTGGCCACATCGGTATTGACCGAATCACAAGATTGGTAAAAGATGGTCCTTTGGGTTTTCTAACCATAGAAAACCTTCCCACTTGTGAGCCTTGCCTTAGAGGCAAGATGACAAAGCGGCCATTTAACGGTAAGCCTAAAAAATGTACAGGCACAGTTGACCTTATACATAGTGATGTATGTTGTCCCCTAAGTGTTACGACCCACAACCAACACGTGTATTTCATCACCTTTACCGATGATTTCTCACGATATGGTTACGTGTACCTAATGAGACATAAATCTGAATCCTTTGAAAAGTTCAAAGAGTTCAGACAAGACGTCGACAAACAGTTAGGGAGAGAAATTAAGGCCCTTCGATCAAATCGAGGTGGCGAGTATCTCTCTAACGAATTCAAGGACTACTTGAAGGCCAATGGGATTATCTCACAGTTGGCTCCTCCTGCAACACCCCAGCTTAACGGTGTTTCAAACAGGAGGAATAAGACATTGCTAGACATGGTCCGGTCACTTCTCACACACTCAAAATTGCCCACATCAGTTCGCCGTCTTCTTCTCTAGCTCCCTCCTGTTGCAGCCGCCACTTTCTATTGCAGTTCGTTTTCTCTGTCAGAGAAAGATCAAGAAAAGTTCTTGATATCAGTCTTTATTGAAAGGCTGATTTTGTTTGGTGCTCATTGTCATCCAAAGGATTCTTGTGAAGGATTCAGTGTGTAGGACGCACTCTGCTGGTTCTGTTCCACAGTTGCTGTGTCATCTTCAACAGGAGCAGATCTTGGTGCCTTATTTGGGTGTAAACACCAACTTTGGGAGATATTGTTTCTCTGGATCATGTATAATTACTCCCTTCTCTTTTGGTTAAGATCTGGTTCAAGTAGGATCCTTGAATCTTGATTCTAAAATTAGGGAATGTGATTCCCAGTTGAAAGGTAGGTAGAAAATTTTTGAAATTCGCCCACCCATTCCGCAACTATTTTGGCGTCCATATGATGGATTCTACCATCCCTTTTAATTTCCTACAATAATCATTTCTCATTCAGTCCAAACTTCCCTTTTGCCATCGACGAAAGTGAATGAAGTAGAGGAATAAACAAAATCTCATCAAAGTTAAGATAAAATAGTGAAGAGTATATGATGAGAGGGGAATTTGAGAATCATACCCTAATAGTTAAAAACAAGCATAGTTAAATTTTTAAATAGTGCCAACTATAAGCATGTGCTAATCTCTCATGGAAAATATGTAAACAATTTATATCATAGGTGAGAAACATAAACCATAGCTTATCATTTGGACAATATTTGTAAACTTTTAGAATTAATACCAATTGTAAGTTTATGCAATTATCTCATCAAAATATGAATATAAAAGATTAAGCTTAGGTGATAAACTAATCACATAATTTATCAATTGGAAAAATATAACTATGCATTCAAAAACAGTTCCAATTGATTGTCAAGGAGAGTTCCTTGACAATGTTGAGCATTAGAATGATCTAAGTAGGGTTGGAGACCTTAAGCTCCCCCTGTTGTGAATGTCTTTTCAAAAGAAGGCATCTTTCTCCCTTTTCATCTCATCAAAACACATAGATATATAACAATAAAGATCAAGGGATGAGATAATCTATATCAAATCAATTGGAAGAAAGAATATGTATACTACATTAAGCATGCCAACTAAAACATGCTAAGCTTTTTGGCTTAGCTAAAACAAGCACTACTTAGCTTGTTTTGGAAAGGAAGTAAATTTCCTCCCCTTTATGCTCATGAACTTTTGGGCATTTCTAAATCTTTTCCTTTTCTCTCACATAACAAATAATTTTAAAGTATAATTATTTAAAGCATATACAAATTAAACCGTGAAAAGAGAGAAATAAGTAAATTATATAACTATTGGAAAATAAATTATAAATTTATAATCATGCCAAATGTATATAGATATGCCAAGTTTATAATTTTGGCAAAATTAATGCCTTTTGCAACTTGAAGTATCTTTAACTTCTTACCCAATTATCCTCTAAATAGGAATGCAAAGATAAAAACACATAGAGGATAAAGTGACATCATGACACATGGCATCTCAGAGCAACTAGATGACACCCTGTCACCACCTAGGTGATGACTTGCCTTAGCCAAAGTGATGGAGTCCGACCTAGCAACCTGCCTCCACCACCGATTTAGCGACTTACCTCCGCCGACCTGGTGGAAATCTGGCTGGCGACCTTGTCCACATTTTAGGGCGGCTAGCAGCACCTTGTCTAGGGCCGACCTGTGGCATCTCATCAATATGGGCCGAAATAACCCCGATGTGAGGAGTGACCTCCCTCAAGGGATTCCCGACCTGACTGAGGTCCAAGTGGCAACCTACGAGATGTGCTCGCCGACCAATTATGCATGCATATCTCGTCACTCCCAGGTTTAAAGTTGGCCCACATGCCGAATGTTCCGGAGGAAACCGAACAAGGTGCGAAGATTAGTCTACATGCATGCTCCGAGGACTTTGGACTGGTTAGGCACAACCTCCTGGAGATCTTGGACATGATGCGTGAAACCCACACCAAACAATGCCTATATATAAGCCTCACCTCCAACTTCACAAAGGTACACGTGATTATTTGCTTACAGCCAGTTACTGACTTAAGCATCGAAGCAACCACGCCGGGTTAACCACCCAAGTTCTCTAATCTCTCTCGTCTTGCAGTTCGACTAGCCAACTGGTCAACCGACATCCGAGCTGCCATCCAGCTAGGAGCAACAAGATCACATGCCATCATATATACATATGCGAAGTTTATAATTTTAGCTAAATTAATGCCTTTTGCAACTTGAAGAATCTTTAACTTCTTACCCAATTATCCTCTAAACAGGAATGCAAAGATAAAGACACATAAAGGATAAAGATTGAATTACTTCTCTTATAATATAAAGATCAATTTTGTGCACAAAGTCATAGAAGTTTTAGTCATGCATTTAGCCTTTTTACAGGAATGTTCTACGTAGTGGGAGATTCTAATCTCTTAACTAGCATAGACATATTTTTCTAGTGTCATGTTGTTAGTGACCTCTATTCTATATGTGTGCACCATGTTGTCATTGATCAGAAAGCGGAAGTAGATTTACTTCATTTAATCCTCAAAGCATTCTTTTATGAGGACTGAGTTTTTTTTTTTTTTTTTTTTTTACTTCACCATAGTTTCTCCAGGTGGGATAAATATCCTCATTGCTAGGCAAATTAATTTCATCATTAAAGTTCTTGTCTCTCTTATGTAGTGAATCCCCCTTGTGTTGGGATCATCTAATGAGAACTTGTTATAAAAATTCAGGAAGTGTTAACAAAATCATGGGGCCTCAAGTGTCCACTTATGATATGAATAGCTCTCCACTTTCTTTAGTTTGGCACATAACCAAGATTTCTTGCCTTTCGATTCTTTTCTTTTTGATGGTCTAACTCTACATGGTCCTTGACCACATGGGCACATCTTGAGGTCTTAAGTCTAGTAGAAGGAATTGCATATTTTCTTCTTGTCATGTTTGAAGGGGCAGGAGATAAACTTCTTCCCTTCATAGTTCTCTCCATTGAAGTAGGGACCACCTCCATAAGGGCACATTATCTTTATTTTTTTCTTGGATTCTCCATCTTAGGCTCTATTAGGCTGAAGTAGTCGATACCTGGAGGTGTGAGCTTCGGGAAGCTCATGGCCGGCTTAAAGGAGTTGCCACCCAATTTTTTAGAGGAAATGGATTCTCATTTTTATCTTTTAAAACTTAATTTATCTTTGAAATAGTGACTCCATTTTACATAGGAAATGGCATTCTACCATGATCTTGTGTTTGCTCTCCCAAGTATGGAATGGCCAGGGTGTAATGACTGGGTGGAAACTGTTGGCAGGTTTATGGATTCTCTCACTGTGGACTTGGCACTTGTGACATCTACGTACATGTCACTACGTATCCTCCATCATGGTTGGCCAGTAGAAGTTTAGGTAAAAGGATATGGTTGTGTAGCGCTAGTTGTCCTTGATGGGCTGCAGGTTCAAAGCTATGGGTTGTCTCTAATACTTCGTCGATCTCGTCACCATCCAGGCATTGCAAATGTTTTCCCGCGTGTGATTTATTGTACAACATTCCATCCTGGAGATAGAACCGCCTAATTTTGGATAGTAGCCTCCTCCTCAATGTAGTGTCAATGGGCAACGTATGGCCTTTTAGGTATTCTATATACATCCTTCCCCAGTCCTCTTCACAGACCATGAGGCATTCTCTGCCATCCACTTATGGGATGCACTTATTGCATTCCAGTTGCACCTTGGTAGAGTCCCTCTTCATCGCAGGCTAGTAATACCCTAACCTTTGTAGTCTTTGGAATAGGGTACTTGTGATATCCCCGCAATTGATCATGTATACTTCATTCAACATTGATTCAGCCTCTGATTTCCCTAGGCATCTTGCCCTTACTCCATCCGGCTCTCTATGGTACAGTTCTTCATTCACAAGCTGAAACTTTGCGATTAGCTTGATATCTTGTGTCCCTATGGTTTGACCGTTCAGCTTCTGGATTATTTCATATATCCAATCATCCATTATTATTTCATGCTCATCTTCTACCCAATCCTTTAGAGTGAAGATTGATTGCTTATCGACTGGCTGAATGGTGATTTCTATTGGCTTTGTGCTAGCTTGTATCTTGGTCCCTAAAGTGGCTAGTGCATCAGCAAACCTGTTTTTGGCTCTATTTTGATGATTTAAGTCTACATCTAGGTTGCGGACCAACCTCTGGATCAGGGTCCTATACGGCCGGATGGTCACCTCTTTTACTGTTGTGTTTCTATCAAGCTGCCTGATCACTACTTTAGCATCACCAATCACCTTTTTCTTCTTTGCGTCGGCTTCTATTGCTTTGATCAACCCAAGGACCAGGGCCTCATATTTCGCTATGTAATGTGAACAGGGGAATTGGAGTTTGAAGTAGTAGGCGGAGGTTTGTCCGTTAGGTGAGGTTAGGGTTACTCTAGCACTAGCTGAAGTGCTAGTGCTACTCCCATCGAAGGCCAGGACCCACTCTTTACTTTCAGCCATGGCAATCATGGATGTGTCTCCAGGTACTTCATCCGATATGGGAAAGTCAATGCTTGATGGGAAAGCAGCCAATAGGTCCGCCGCTTCTTGGCACTTGATGGCCCTCGGTTGGGTATACTCTATCGTGTATTCATTGAGCTACATCATCCACTTGACGAGTCTACCAGAGAGGGGAGGTCTGTCCATGAAGAATTTGATTGGGTCATTCCATGCAATGGGCCTCACTTTTTGCCCTAGGATGTAGTGTTTGAATTTCTATGTGGCAAAGACCAGCACCAGACAATGCTGCTCCATGTGGGAATAGTTTTTCTCAGTTGGTTTAAGGGTTTTATTGGCACAATATATCAGGAGTTCCACTCTATTATCATCCTCCTGCGCTAGTATCCTATGGCTTCTGACCCTGTTGCGATATATATTTTGAATAGTCATTCGTCTTTGGGTGATGACATTGTCGGGGCCCTAGCGAGTGTTACTTTCAGTTACTTGAATGTCTACTGGTGCTCCTGAATCCATCTAAACTCAGCAGACTTCTTAATTAGCTTCATGAGTGGCAGCGTGACATGTGCGAGGCTAGCGAGTGCTACTTTCAGTTGCTTGAATGTCTGTTGGTGCTTCTGAATCCATCTAAACTCGGCGGACTTCTTAATTAGCTTCATGAGTGGCAGCGCGACATGTGAGAGGCTAGGGATGTACATTTTAGTGGGTTTAACCTTAGCGACATGTGTATCCCTATCTGATCTACTCTGTAGCCTAAGAACTTCCCTGATTATACCCTGAATGTACATTTTAGTGGGCTTAACCTTAGCTTGCTTTTCCTACATTGGGTGAAGACTTTCCTTAAAACCTCAGAGTGATTCTTCTTCTTCCTTGCTTTGATGACTATGCCATCACATAGCATTCGATTTCTTTGTGTATCATATTGTGGAAGATGCTAGTCATCGCTCTCTAGTATGTTGCCCCCACATTCTTCAAACCAAAAGGCATCATCTTGTAGTAGAAATTTCCTATCGGTGTTCTAAAGGCTGTGTGGGGTGTGTCTACGTGATCCATGAAGATCTGATTGTACCTGCTGTAAGCATCTAGGAAGGAGAAAAGCTCATGTCCTGCAGTGGAGTCTATCAGCACCTCCATGTTGGGTAGAGGGAATTCATCATTTGGGCAAGCCTTATTTAGGTCCCTAAAGTCGACACAACATTTGTGATAACGTGGGATTAGTATTTGGGTGATACGTTATTGCTAAAGGACTAGGTGGGAGGACACTAACCTTAGTTGTCCGTTCTTCTTCTTTACTGTGAATACGTTGGCTAACCACTGAGGGTGTGCTATTGATTTGATGAAATCCACCTTCAAAAGTCATTCAATCTCTTCTTTGATCTTCAGGGTTATTTTTGGCATGGAGATCCTCTGCGGCCGCTTTATCGGCCGAAATTTCGGGTCTATACACAGGGAGTGTCTAACGAGTTCTAAGTCTAATCCCGGCATCTAGTCGTATAACCAGGCGAATACATCCTGAAATTATGTGGAAAAGTGCGGGTTAAACTATTTTTGGGTTCTAAGGTTTTTGTGATAAGGGTAAATTTACCTTTTAGGAGCACGATAAGTTTTTCTTTGTCTTCGACTGCCAGCTTGGCGGATATGTATAAGGGTCTTTTGTCTGTTCCATCAGCCGCTAGATTGATCTCTTCTTATGGCTCTTCTACTATGTCGATGGAATCTGTCATGCACCTGGGAGGTGCTCTGACTTCATCGCAGTAATCCAGGGCATCCTCCTTCAACTCCTGTCGTGGTTCACGTTATTATTTGTCTCAAATTCTAGGGTTTTGTGTCTAATAAGTTTATGGTCAGGTGTTCTACCTTTGTTTCATTTTCAAGGGCTGAATTATTGTTTGATGATGTTAATGTAGTGATGTTGGTTTGCGATGTAGTGAAACGGTGCTAGTTGAAACAATACTTAGAGCCTTCCGTTAGAGGATTATAATGACTTTTTGAAAATAGATGTGTACTTGATTTGAGAAAACATCAATAATGGGTCATACAATAGAGATTAACATTTTTGGGAAGGAATTTTGCTATGAGTACAAGTTGCGATAAGGCTACGTTAAACAAGATATATCATAACTGAATCATACTTCGGGAATGGCCTTCTAGGCTGCGGGTGGTTCATCGTCTTCATGTTCTTTGACGATGGTGTAGTAGTTTTTTTCGTCACTCCCCGTCATCTGGACGCATCTACTTCTCTTCTTGCCCGCAGGCTTGCTCTCTAGCGGATGAAGCAACTTTGTTCCTTTGACCTTGGCTATCCTCGTCTCACCATCGTTTGCCAATTCTATGAAGTAAAAGGCATCCTGTAGGTGTCCCTGACTTTGATGAGTACATGGTTTACTTACTATTTATGCAGTTTTTCTATGGATTTTATGCCAGTTTGATTGAATTTCACCCCATCTTAGCTTGATTTCAAGACAGAATTCAGGGGCAACCAACTCAAGAAAAAGAAGGCATAAATCTAGGCTCTTTTGAAGCTTCTAGAATTGGGTGCATTTCACCCCTCTTGAACCTTCTAGAGTGCTGCCCCCTTTTTCCTTCTTGAAGCCTCTAGAAGTTACCGCCCCCTGCTCCCTTCGGGTTGCACTTTGGGTTGCAACTTAGCTGAGTTTTGAGCATATTTTGGCTGCACTCTAGGCTGCTCTTGGGCTGAAATGGGCCTCCTCTTTGCTGGGCCGAATTTAACCTTCTTGCTAGGCTCTCTCTTTGGGTTCTCCCAAAGAGTGTAGCATGGGCTGCATGGACCGATTGCTCCTCCATTGCTCTCTTCTTCTAGACTCCTTGAAAGCCTATATAAGGAGGTCTCTTGAAGGGAGAGAGGTGTTCAATTGCTTGAGTTCAAAGCTCCCTAGTCCCTTGGGTTTGAAATTCAAGAAGAGGAGAGGAGAGAGCTAGGCGCAAGAAGAAGAAGGAGCTGAAGAAATCCAAGCATTCAAGAGAGAAGAAGGTGAGTTCGAAGGAGGGGAAGCTTGATTGAGAGATCTAGGTTACTTTTTTGCTCAATTTTTGTTTTCTTTGAATTCGAATTCAACTTTAGATCATGTAGTTTCTACTTCTTTCTTTCTTTCTTGCTGTAATGGAGATTGAATGCTGTAAATTCAGACCATGTAATTAAGTTTTCTTGAATCATTCAAATGGTTTAGATCTGCCTTGATGTTTCTTGATTAGAGAAGTGATTGTAGAACTGATGGTCCGAATTGCTCTCTTACAAATCCAGATATGAAATTTCAGATCTGAGATTTGTAATGTCTGAATTGCTTGAGAAAGAATTTAGACATTCATTATTTAGCTTGGCCGATCTGTTCTAACCTCTTGGAATTTTTAGAGGGCTTGAGAGAGACTCTAGAAATTCAGATCTACTACTCAAGAACTGAATTGAATGCAAGGTTAGAAATAAATTGCACAATTCAGTTGGTAATCATTCAATTTGAATTGATGCCCTTGAATTGTTTGATCTAATGCATGCATGAATGATTAGATTCCTGATAGAGATATAAGATTCATCATTCATGCATAGGATGAACATGCACTTGAAAGAGCCTGTTCATTGCCTTGGGATTTCACCAAACCAAGGCTGAATCATACTCTATTCGAATGATCTAAGAGGGTTGATTGCTGAATCATGAATTTGTAATTTTAGCCTATTCTCTCAACTTGAATGCAAGGTGATTGAACTAATGCCTATTAGATAGTTTGTAGTTTAGAATTTCATATTTGAATAAATTGTAGTATACGGTTAATCAGATAAGAGTTGGCTGGTTTAGTATTAGTAGTTGCTACCTAAATCCTTGTGGGAACGATACTCTACTCATCTCTTTATTACTTGAGCGGCTAATGCACTTACTAGTGTCACAATGACCCACCAGACTTGTAGAAGGGGCCCCTGGTGGCTAGGATCCTTAGTGGTTGCCCCCGGTATCTAGCTTTGATGCACTGAGGATATGCCGATGGGACGAGGGCCAAGTCGTGTATCAGGGGGCGTCCCAAGTGAGCGTGGTAAGAAGTCCTTCCTGGGATTACCTGGAACTCCTGCATGATGCTGAACGGGCCAATCGAAATAATCATTTAGGGCTGATTTAGTCATTATTATTTTAAAATTAGGTTTTACAGAGGCCAAATTAAAGATTGAAGTGGGCCATCAACTCTCTGGCCTGAATTGAATTAGGGTTAGAAAAGCCAACCCCATCGAACCATCAATTTGGTCTAACCAGTTTGGACCAAATCTGGTGTAAATCGGGCCACGTTTTGGTGTCGAGTTCAAGATTTAATTCAAGAATAATGATCTGAAAATAAATTAATTCAAGATAATCAAATTATCAAGATACTAAAATCAGTGGGTTTCTTGGATATCCTGCAAACCTGCTAAGAACAGTTAATCGCAGATTGCATAATCGATATCTGCAAAATCGCAAATCGCAGAACTTGTTTCTACGAAAATTTCTTCTCCTCTGTTGCGCGCCTCAACGATCTCTAGATGGAAATAAAATAGAAGAACCTAATTTTTTTTATTATTACATCACATCAAATTCCTATACAATTTGTCTAAAATATATATATATATATATATATATATATATATATATATATATATTTATAGACCAGAATTGAATAGAAGAGAAATCGTAGGGTGTGCCAATCTTGGCACCACAAAGATTCTATCTCCATCACATGTGCAACCAAAAAATTCAAGAAAAATTCATAGAACAATTCTATAAATTTTTGAGAATAATAAAGATTTATTTTCCATATCATCTGCCCATAATCTAGGAACCAATTCTCAGAAAAAATGCTAACTACGCAAATCGGGTAGAATGCCTTCTGCCCATTTGCATAGGCTCAGATCTGTTCTAATTTGGTTCAAGACTTGAACCTGGCTCTAATACCACTGAAGGGATGGGAGATCCATCGTATGGATGGCCAAACCCTATAGGAAGCTTGGGCAAAATTTCAAAAATTTCTTTACTCCCATCCAGGAATTCTATTCCAATTTAGAAAACAACATTTTCAAGGTTCGTTCTTGTAACCAAACCACGCCAAACCTGAAAGAAAATTAAGGGAGGGATATACCTGATACGGAATCCATGCAAGAATGCTCCTCCCAAAGAGGGTACCAAATCCTCCCTCCACTGAAGATGACACAACTTTGGGTGAGGCAGGTTCAGCAGGTAGTTGTTCACCAAGAACTAGTGATTTTTCAGCAAGAATCGAATAAGACAATGAGCACAACTTCTAAATTGTTTCTTCTAGCAAGAAACAATATCAAGATCAAATCTTGATCCAGTCCAAGAATTGGAGATCGAACAGGGTAGGGCGGCAAGAGCAGGAAGAAAAAGAGCAGAAGGCAAGAGCAATCTAACTGTGTTGTCTTCTCTCTTTATTCAGCGAATGTGTCTTTGGAGGTTCGCCCTGCTCTCTTATTTATAGCCTTAAAGAGACAATTTCCTAATCCCATTAGGAGTTTCCTAATCCAAATCCCTTATCTTATCTGTAGATAAAAATCAGTTTTCCTAATAAATTAGGAGTTCCTTTGATCCAAATCTTTATTTGGATTTAGACTCTTAAAGTGTATAAGGATAATCCCTTATCTTATCTACTGATCCAAATCCCAGATCCACCCTTATTTAATTAATCTAATTAACCCAGTTCGAAATAGGTTTTTAGGCCCATTAAGCTTTCAGGCCCACTTCCTGTTTAATGCTGGCTAGCTTGGCTCTCTTTGTATGGCGTGGGACCCTATCATTGATCGATGATGAGTGCACAATTTACACATAGTTTATGAGGTTTTAAGCATGGTTTTGATGCTGATTTGTGTGAATTCTTACCCCAATTTAACTTGATTTCAGGAAATTATCAAAGGGCACAAGTCTAAGGGAAAAAGAACATAAAACCAGGTTACAAGAGGCTAAATTGGAGGTAATACAGCCTAGCTGGGAGCAAGGCTCAGCCGAAAGGTCAAAGGAGGGCTATTCGGCCCTTGAAGCCCATGCAACACTCTTTGGGAGAGCCAAAAGAGAGAGCACAACCGAAGCTTCCAAGGGAGCCTATTCGGCCCGACAAGAAGGAGGCCCATTTGCAGTTCAAGAGCTGCCCAAAGTGCAGCCCAAGGAGCCTAAAGGCGGGAAACTTTCTAGAAGAGAGAAAGGAGGCGTTAAGTGAAAAACAAGGTTAATCGGATAATTCTGGACAGTTTCGACACCGCGTAGTAATTTGGGCATAACTCTCTCATCTGAACTCCGATTGAGATTATTCAAGATGCTTTGGAAAGAGAAGGAAAAATTCTAGAACTTTCATGTTTTGAGTATTGATAGACATGGATGGAATCGAGGTCAAAATCGAGCACGAATTATCTAGAACCGCACTGCTGAACTTTCTAGATGAGAGAACTTTCTAGACGGGAGAAAGGGGCTGAAGAGAAAGCTATAAAAGGAGAACAGAGGAGAAGAGAAGGGGGTCCAATACCTGATTTCAAACTCTCCTTGAGTTCTTGAGTTCGAATTCTTAAAGAGAGAAGATAGAGATAGGCACAAGAGAGGAGAAGAGAAGGGGGTTCAAGTAACTTTAAGAGAAGAAGAAGCTGAATTCGAAAGGAGAAGAAGCCAATGGAGATGTAGGTTGCCTTCTCACTTGATTTCTGCACATTTGGTAATCGAATTCAGCTAGGATTTAGGTAATTTCTCCATCAATTTTCCTTTCTTGCTGTAATGGAAGCATGGATTCTGTAATTTCAATTTTGTAATTTGTTTTGTATGATCATTCGAGTAGAGTAGATGCAATCTTGATGTTTCTTGATTAAAAATTCAATTGTAGAACTGATAGCTGAATTGCTATTCTGTAATTTCAGATCATGAATTTGTAATGTCCGAATTGCTATTTTGTAATCTCAGATCTGTAATTTCAGATCATGAAATTGTTATATCTGAATTACTTGAGAGAGAATTCAGGTAACTTTAATCCAGTTTGGCCGAATTGTTCCTCTTTTTTGGAAATCCCAGAGTGCTTGAGAAAGACTCTAAGATTTCAGATCTGCTAATCAAGAACTGAACTGAGTGCAAGGTTAGAGATAACTTGCACAATTTGGTTGGTGATCATTCAACTGAGTTGATGTTTATCCAGCTAAAATGTAGCCCTATAATTGTTAGATCTTAATGCATGCATGATGATTAGATCCTTGATAGAGATATAAGGACCACCACTCATGCATATATTGAACATGCGTTTGAGAGAGGCTGTTCATTGCCTTGGGGTTCACCAAACCAAGGCAGAATCCTAGTCTACTCGAATGGCCTAAGAGAACTAGTTGCTAAATCAATTTCTATGCATATTTAGCTTGTCTCCTCAACTTGCATGCAAGGTGTTTGATCCAATGTTTTAAAGATAGTTTTGTAGTTAGGATTTCATATTTGAATTAGATTTAAATTTCAGCTAATCAGATAATAGATGGCTGATATATTACTAGTAGTTGCTGCATGAGTCCTCGTGGGAACGATACTCTGTTCATCACTCTATTACTTGTGCGGGTAGTGCACTTGCTAGTGTAGCAAATACGCATCAATCTACATATCAGCCACATGGGTTCATCCTACCCTCTATTACAAGGCCTGGCCAAATTCACTACTGAATATAGTGAACCCCTGAGTCCATCACTATGGGTTCTTAATGAGCCCAACATTTACACTAAATGGTCCTTGGGTCTAACCATCTTATGAAGGCCCAAGGATTGTAGGTAGATGCAAGATTAGCCTATCAGGTATAACCCTCAATGGTCTTACACTTAACTTCTCATCGCATAATGATCAAACACTGCCCGACAAGAGAAGACCTCTCCCTCGGTTGCAAGGTGCAGTGTTGCACTCTCTACTCACATGGATCCTGGGAATTAAAACATTTTGCAAACATTTTGAAACCATAATATATATATATATATATATATATATATATATATGTATATCTCTATATAAATATGTTTCACAAAACAAATTTCAACGATTGAAATCAACTGCCGGCAGTTTAGGTTTCCATCAGAGAGAGTGCATCCCCGATCATTCGCTTTGTCCGACAAAGGGGATGATCCGGTCACTATGATCACTCACTCAGATGAATTTTTGGACTATCCCAACATACCTAGGTTTTGACCCCCTCTAAGGATCTCATTGATTGGCTTATCAAAGACAGCCCAATCCGACACGTAGTGCAGTATCATAATCGAGTCTAGGGGTCAAGTGTAACATTCCAGTTTTGCCCATCTATCTCCAAGGTCCAGGGCAATACTGGAATTTTGGTCCAGTTCAGGGTTTCAAGAAAACCCACGTTGCGTGTACCTCTGGTCTCACCCTGGCAGCTAAGACAAACCACCCCATCCAATTTAGCAGTACACTAGTGACAGCCTTGGCAGGATAAATCTCCCCAAATCTATCCAATGACTGTGAATGTTCTATACTAACACGAGTCTCATATGTGTCCAGTTTAAGGGTATTACGCAGAAACACACCATAATAACATGAATCAAATATGTACTTTGTTCATTTACAATAAATGTCATAATGTACATCATGCTGATTGGAGCTAAGAGCATAAATTGTCTAACAGAACCTACCTCTTACACTTGTTATTCATTGTAGACTTTAAGAGAGAGAGAGAGAGTACGAAGGATGAAGATGGTAGGAATAGAATGAAAGAGAGGATAGAGGAGGAGAAATCCCAATTCGCCTTACTTATTAGCGGTAACCGATTTAGTCTATAGCGGCCGCTTTAATTGACCTTTAGTCACCTTCGAAACTGTCGCTAAAAGCCAAATTTATTGTAGTGAACCAATCAACAAACCAATGATCACACTAACAGAATTGTACTAACCCACTTGAAATTATGTTAGATAGTGTGTGCCCATAGTTCCAATCAGCTTGATGTACATAAACATTTATATGTAAATGAATAAAGTACATTGTTGTTTCATGTTGATATTGGTATGTTTCTGTGTATTACCCCATAAAATGGACACTTAATAGACTCATGTTTGATTAGAATGTTCTCGGCCTTTAGATAGACTTGGAGAGTTTATCCTAACAAGGTTGAAACTGGTGTCCTACCAAGGAGTTGGATGTCAAAACTGCACTCCTGAATAAAGATCTTATTGAAGATATCTATATAAAGTAGCCAGAAGGCTTTGTTGCAAAGGGTCAGGATCACATGGTGTGTAAGATGAATAGATCCATATATGGATTAAAACAAGCTTCAAGAAACTAGTTTGGTTTGAGTTAATAGACAAACAGTTTGATTTCGAGCATAATCCGAATAAACCATGTGTTTACAAAAAGACAGTGGAAGATAATGTTACATTCTTGGTTATATATGCAGATGACCCTTTGCTCATTGAGAATGACGTAGGAATGTTAAACACAGTGAATGTATGACTTTCACAGTAATTCTCCATGAAAGATCTTAGAGAAGCCTCTTACATCTTGGGGCTTTGACTCTATAAAGATAGATCAAAGAAGTTAATTGGATTGTCCTAATATATTTACACTGATAAGATCATCAAAAGATACAACATGTAGAACTTCAAGAAAGGATTCATTCTTTTCAGGCTTGGAGTCACTCTCTCCAAAGGAATGTCACCTAAGACCCCTAAGGAGATAAAGGACATGGAAGAGGTTCCCTATGCCTCAGCCATAAGGAGCATCATGTATGCCATGTTGTGCACTCAGCCGGACATTGCACAGGCCGTGAGTGTTGTGAGTAGATATCAATCCAACCTAGGACAAGAGCACTAGACAACTTTAAAAAACGTACTAAAATACCTCAAGAGAACCAAAGACTTGAAAGAATGGTAGGAACCATCGTATGGACGCCAAAAAGGTTGCGGAATGGGTGGGCGAATTTAAAAAATTTCCTACCTTCTTCCAATTGGGAATCATATTCCCGAAATTTAGAATACAATATTCAAGGATCCTATTTGAACCATAATCGAACCAGATCTGAACCAAAAGACAAGTGAGGAATTATACCTGATCCAGACAAGCAGTATCTCCCAAAGTTGGTGTTCACGCCCAAAGAGGACACCAAGATCCGCTCCTACTGAAGATGACACAACAATATGTGGAACGGAACCAGCAGAGTGCGTCCCACACACTGAATCCTTCAAAAGAATCCTCTGGAAACACTGTGCATCGAACCTTTTCAGTTCTATGATATCAAGAACTGATTTCTTGATTTCTTTTCTTCAAAGATCGAATCTTTTCAGAGAATGGCGGCGGTTGGAGGAGAATTCCTGAGATGAAGATGGTGAAGAATGCTTCTCTTCTCTCTGGAGTGTGTATGAGATCTTATCTCAATTCGCAGGATGATTTCTTCCTCAAAATCCCTAGGTTCGAATTTTGTTGTTTCTTTCTTAGGGTTTCTCCTCTTTTCTTCTTGATTAAGAAATCTCCTAATTAGGAGTTATCCCAATCCAAATCAGCATCTGGATAGACGATGATCTTAATCTTATCTGTAGATTAGGTTAGATAAATCCTGATCTTATCAAGAGATTACCATATTCAAATCTGATTTGAATTTGGTCTTCTAGAGTGGATTAGGTTAAAGACCCAATCTTTTTGTTAACCATAATCTCAAATCCGCCCCTTTAAGTGGGTGATCATATCAGCCCAATTCGAAATGGGCTTTTGGCCCATTAAATAATCAGTGCTTAATTAATTTCTAATCTGTTGCCCAATTGGGCTTCTTTGTATGGCGTGGGACCTAAGCATTGATCTACACACCAGCCACATGGATTCGGCCCAGCCTTTATTACAAGGCCTAGCCGAATTCACTGAGAAGCCCAGTGAACCCCTGAGCCCATCATATGGACCCTATGGGCCCAACACTTACATTAGGTGGTCCCTGGGCCAAGCCATCTTATAAAAACCCAGGGACTGTGGGCAGGTGCAAGATTAGCCCATCAGATATTATCCTAAATGGCCTTACACTTAACCTCCCAACCCATAATGATCAAGCATTGCCCGACAAGAGATGATCTCTCCCTCAGCTGCAAGGAACAGTGCTGCACTCTCCACTCACATGGATCTCAGGAATTAAAATCATTTGCAAACATCTTGAAACCGTATATATATATATCAAATATAAATTTTGCAAAACAAAATTCCAACGATTTAAATCAACTGCAGGCAGTTTGGTTTCCATCAAAGAGAATGCATTCCCGATCATTACCATTGTCCGACAAAGGGGCTGATCCTGTCACTATGATCACCCACTCAGGTGAATTCTCAGACTGCCCCAACATGCCTAGGTTTTGACCCTCGCTAAGGATCTCACTGATTGGCATATCAAAGACAGCCAAATCCGACACCTAGTGAAGTATCATAATCGAATCTAGGGGTCAGGTGTAATTTTCCAATTTTGCCCATGTGTCTACCAAGATGCATTGATCAAGCAAAATAATCCATAATGTGACCTAAGAAAGCAATAGACAAAAAGAGTAAACAAAAGTAAAATAATAGTAATTTAGTTAGATTTAAGATGATTAGTCCAAATTCACAATTTATGTATCCATTTGTTGCCTTTGAGCTGATCCAATAAGTGTTGTGCTTCCATGTTGACGGGTTGTCGAAGCCCTCAAAATTAATACTAGTCCCACAATAAAATATTTGCAGTAAAAGTGGTTCTAGGTCGAATCCCACAGGGAGCAAATCAATAATCTCTTAGCCGAATGGGTAATGTAATTGAGTGAGAGAATTTAAATACTGAAATTAAAAGAAAAGAAAATAAATAGCAACTTAAACAAGAGAAAATCAGTTTTACCGAATTCTGGTTCAAGGGTTCGGGTTGAATCGATTGGCCATCGATCCTAGGTATACTTCAGCATTCTCACAATTCAAGCATTTAACCTTAGATTTATTAGGATAGCCATAATAAACCTTGTGTTTTCCTGATTCAGTTGACCAAACCCAGCATTCGATCAACACTTATCACCACTCAACTAGGTACGATAGCGTTCCATGTTAAACAGGGATAGCATTAAGATTTGTGAAAACAGTTAAACCAAAATAACAATAATTGAGATAGCTGCAATTACTGAATCTTGTTCCATCAATTCCTTTTAGGTTGAACCATGTTAAAACATTGGTCAAAGGCTGTCACGAACAATTGACCCAAAAAGATTTCAACCTAGTTGCTACTTGTACCATTATTCGTGACAATTACGGATCACCGAAATCATAGATAGCAGTAGGAAAATCAACATTAATTCAGTTTGTCAAACTAATTAACATTAACATCCACTAAAAATATGCTCAAGAATCAATGAATACTTGAATTAAAAAGCAAGAAAATAAATTAACTACAGAACCTCACAATGACACAATCGAACCTCCCCCCTTGAACCAGAAAAAGAAGCTTAGCTACTTATGATCTGCGCAATCTCCCTGCTTTGCTTCTCCATGGCCGAACTGCTTTCTTGAGCTTTCTTGGTCTTCTTGATGATCTTTTGGATCTTGGAATGAGTGATGCTAGAGCTGGTTCGCCCCCCTCTTTATATAGCCAAAGGAGAGGGCTGTTTTCCAACTCCTTCTAGGAGATCATCTTATCTTTAGGGAGTCTTGATCTTCTTTGAACAAATCCTATCCTATCTCTTATCTAATGATCTAATCTCAATATTCTTATCTCTCTAGGATTACATTCAAGACTTTAGATCTAATAAGACTCTCTCCCTGGAGATTACATTCAAAATTCGGACTCTTAACTCTTGAATTCGAGTTGGGCTGCTTTAAAACTTGGGCTGCTTAAAGGTACTTCTACGAGTTGGGCTTAAGTTGTGAAATGGGCCTGACTACGAACTTGCTCCGAATTTGGGCTCATTTTCTTACTCTATGCAGGCCGAATCAGTCAAAACCCAAAACATACAAGTTGTGGGCCTTCCTTTCATCTTTCTAATGCTTCTTGAATTGTCCAATTCGGAGTCCGGAATTGAGAGTTAGGCCCAGATTACTGACTGTCACCGAAACTGTGCAAAATCACCCGATTTGCCCTATTTTCTTCCAATTGCCTTCTTTATTGCCCTGAATCGAAGTACAAGAGTAATGAGTCCGTTTAAATGCTAAATAAATGTAAAAGAGTGAATATTAGGGGATAAAAATAGGGTTCTTTTTGGTCCCATCACATGTCCCTTTCCAATCCTTTCCTTTGATGAAGATTCTCCTTCTCTCATTTTCCTTTAGAATAAATTCTTGAGAAATGTTTGAAGGATGGGGAAATCCATCATATGGATGGCCGAACAATGCTAGATGGCTGGGCAAAATTTCAAAAATTTTCTTTTACCCTTCTGGGAATCGTAATCCTAGTTTTAGAAAAACTACTTTTCAAAAATCATTCTTGCACCGAACTAGACCAGATCATAAACTAAAAGGGAGAAGTGACATCTTGATTAATCTTGATTAATCATCGGCTTTAGGCCTATTAAGCAAGTGGATCACAACCCTAAATAGTTGTTGGCCCATTTGGGTCTCTTTGTATGGCGTGGACCCCAACAATGACCTCACATAAGCCCATATATGTTCGGCCCAACTTCTGTGAAAAGGCCTGGCCGAATTCACTATCAAGTATAGTGAACCCTTGAGTCCATCAGTATGGGCTCTTAATGGGCCCAACATTTACATTAACTGGTCATTGAGCTCAACGATCCTATGAAGGCCCAAGGACAATACACTTAAGTGAGATATATACCATCAGGTAAAACAGCCCTAAATGGTCTCTTACATTTAACATTTCAGCCCTTAATGGTCTCTGCTCAGATGGGTCCCAAGAATTAAAACCTTTTGCAAACCTTCTTCTTAAAACATAATATATATATATATATATATATATATATATATATATATATATATATATATATATATAAATATATTTTGTAAAACAAATCTCAAACAAGTTTGAAATCAACTGTTGACAATTTTGGTTTTCATCAGAGAGAGTGTAGTCTCGATCATTCACTTTGTTTGACAAAGGGTCTGATCCTGTCACTATGATCATCTACTCGAGTGAATTCTTAGACTGCCCCAACATACCCAAGTTTTAACCCCCGAAGGATCCCACTAATTGACATATCAAAGACAACGCAATCCGACACCCAGTGCGGTACCATAATCGAGTCTAGGGATTAGGTGTAACTTTCCAATTTTGCCCATCAATCTCTAAGGTCCAGGGCATAACTGGAAATTGGTTTGGGTTTAATGTTTCGAAAAAACACACATTGCATGTGCTTTGGGTCTAACCCTGACAACTGAGACAAGTTGCCCCAATCTTCTTGGCAGCACATCAATGTCAGCCTTGGTAGGATAAACTGCCCCAAGTCTTTCTAACGGCTGAGAACATTCTAAACTAACACGACTCTCATAAGTGTCCAATTTAAGGGTAATTACATCAATCTGATTGGAGTTAAGGGCATACATTGTCGAACAACTCCCACTTGCACTTAGGTCCAATCGGGTACAAGCGAGAGTCCCATACTGTCCACGTGTTTCTTAAACACTTTTTATGTCAATGGCTTAGTTAATCAGTCCACCACATTCTCCCTTGATGCTACCTTCTGAATTTGAACATCCCCTCTACCAACAATCTCCCATAGATCTAGTGTTGTCACACAACAATGGAATGGGTGATATGGTAGGATTCCAAATTCTAAGATTAACAACTTCATTCATTAGGCAGCCTCACTTATGACAATGTTCTTGGCTTGTGTCGTGGAATTTGCTGTGGACCCTTGTTTGCTACTTTTCCAACTAACTGCACAGGACCTCATCGTAAAAATGTAACAAGATGTAGAATTTTTAAAATCTGAGTCTGATTGGAAGTTAGCATCAGTATACCCGACGATCTGTAGTGAACTGCCACTGAAGACAAGACAAAACTCTTTTGTCCTCTGAAGGTATTTGACTATGTTTTTTACAACAGTCTAATGCTCCTATCCTGGGTTTGATTGGTATCTACTTACTACACTCACTGCCTGAGCAATGTTTGGCCGAATGCACAACATGGCATACATGATGCTCCCTATTGTTGAGGCACAGGGAACCTCTCACATGCCCTCATTCTCCTTAGGAGTCTTGGGAGACATACCTTTGAAGAGAGTGACTCCATGTCTAAAAGGGACAAATCCCTTTTGGAGTTATCCATGTTGTATCTGTTAACAATATTGTCAATGTAAGTAGATTGGAATAATCATATTATTCTCTTGGATTAATCTCTATAAAGTCGAAGTCCCAAGATGTAGGAGGCTTCTCTAAGATCTTTCATGGAGAATTGCTGTGAAAACCATACCTTCACCATAGTCAACATTCCTATGTCAATCCTAATGAGTAGAATGTCGTCTACATACAAAACAAGGAATGTAACTTTATCTCCCACTAATTTCCTATAAACACGGTTCATCCGGATTCTACTCAAAGTCAAACTATTTGACGACAGAGTCAAATCGAATGGATTTAAGCGTAGTGTACTGTTATAGTTAGCAGGATCCGTATGGATTTAAGCATGGCCACTAGCAAAAAGGATTCCTCATAATCGACTCCCTCTTTCTAAGTGTACCCTTTTGCTACAAGACGAGCTTTATAGGTTTCAACCTTTCCATCAGGGCATTTCGTTCTCTTGTAGATCCATTTGTAATCAATTTCTTTTACCCAAGGGGGCGGATCTACGAGAGTTCAGACTCCGTTGGTTTTCATTGATTTGATGAGAGGAGAATTTATCATATTTTTATCCCTAATTACTCTGTCTTTTATACTGAATTAGCACCTAATTGGACTCATATTTCTATTCAGGGCATGAATGAAGTCATCAAGAGCAAAGAAAGACAAATCAGATGATTTTTCACAGTTTCGACATCGTTCAGTGATTAGGGCCTACCTCGCGTCTCCGAACTCCGAATGGGCTGATGCAAGACCCATTGGAAAGATAGGAGAAAAAGCCACAACTTTCATATTTTGGGATTTCGCTAATTCGGCCTACATCGAAATCAAATCCGGGCCCGAAGTCGGGGCAATTTCGTAAGAAGGCCCAATCCGCAGCTGAAGCCCAACTCGCAGAAAAGCCTGGCTGAAGCTCAATTCGGAGAGGAGGTCTATTACGAATCCAAGAACAAGAAACTAAGAAGAATCCTTCCAGATATAAATTCTTGATATAATCTTAGAGAGATAAAGGGATTGAGTTCAGTAGATAAAGAGATAAGATTAGAATTAGGATAAGACTTTCCATTCTTGTAAAATTAACTTCAAGAGGAAGTAGGAGACCAACCCCCTCCCCTTCAATCTATATAAAGGAGGGGGCGGACCAGCTAAGGGTATCACTCAATCACACAATCACTCAATCTCTGGAGGGGATCACGAATTGCATTGAGCGATCAGTCAAAAGAGGAGAAAACAAATCAAGAAACTGAGGGAAGGTGATCAAGAATTCAAGAAACTTCAAGAAGAAGGTGACGGTTGATTCAAGAAACTAAGTGCAAGTGGGAACTGTTAGACAGTTTTGTATGCCCTTAGCTTCAATCAGAATGATGTACTTTATGAGTTTATTGTAAATGAATAAATATACATATTTGATTCATGTTCCCTTGGTATGTTTCTGTGTAATACCCTTAAACTAGACACTTAATGAGACTCATGTTAGTTTAGAATGTTCACAGCCGATGGGTCGGTCTGGGGAGACCTATCCTGACAAAGCTGATACTGTGGTGCCACCAAGTCGGTTGGGGTGGCCTGTCTCAGCTGCCAGGGTGAGACCCTAGGCACATATAGTGTAGGATTAATTGAATCTTTGAACTGGACCAGATTTCTAGTATTGCCCTGGACCGTGGAGATTGATGGGCAAAACTGGAAAGTTACACCCGACCCCTAGACTCGATTATGATACTGCACAAGGTGTCAGATTGGGCTATCTTTGATGTACCAATCAGTGAGATCCTTAGCGGGGGTCAAAACCTGGGTATGTTAGGACAGTCCGAGAATTCATCTGAGTGGGTGACCATAGTGACAGGATGAGCCCCTTTGTCGGACAAAGGTAATGATCGGGGATGCACTCTCACTGATGGAAACCAAGACTGCCGGTAGTCGATTTCAACCGTAGAGATTTGTTTTGCAAAATATATTTTATATAAGATATAAAAGTATATATATGGTTTCTAAAATGTTTGCAAGAAGGTTTTAATTCCCGGGATCCATATGAGTGGAGAGTGCAACACTGTTCCTTGCAGCCGAGGGAGAGGTCCTCTCTTGTCGGGCAGTGTATGATCATTATGGGCTGAGAGGTTAAGTGTAAGACCATTGAGGATAATACCTGATGAGCTAATCTTGCATCTGCCCACAGTCCCTGGGTGTTACAAGGTGGCTTGGCCCAGGGACCTCTTAGGGTAAGTGTTGGGCCCGTAGAGCTCATTTGATGGGTTTCAAGGGGTGCACTGTCTTTAACAGTGTATTCCGCCAGGCCTTGTAACAAAGGCTGGGCCGAACCCATGTGGCTGATGTGTAGATCAATGCTTGGGTCCCACGCCATACAAGGAAGCCCAACTGGGTAGCAGTTAAGAGGGTTAAGTGAGCACATAAGCTTAATGGGCCTAAAGCCCATTTCGAACTGGGCTGTTTATTTAGTTAATAAAGGGGCGAAATCTGAAGTGGATCAGCTAATAGGATTGGGCTTAGACCCTATCCACTTAGAGAGTCCAAGATCTAAATAAGATTTAGATCTGGAAACCTCCTAATCAGATTAGGAGATGGCTGATCTGATCTCCAAATAAGATAAGGATTATCCCTTATCACTTAAAGGGACTCCTAACCCAAATGTGATTTGGATTAGCAACTCCTAATCTGATTAGGAGCTGATCCCTTTAAGATTATAAAAGAAGAAGGGGGCGGCAGCCTTTAGACACACAACACACAGATCATCAGGTTTTCTTTAGTGCTGAAATCAAGAAGAGAGAATTATGCTCCCTGCAAATACTCTCTTGCCACCTCCCTGTTCTTGCCGCCCTGTTTGCCAGTTCGATCACCACTTGTGGGAGAAGTCAAGATTGGATCTTGACATCAGTCCTTTGAGAAATGATTCAAAGGAAGCTGTGCTCACGTACCATCTTGCTGATTCTTGCGAAGGACAGAGTTCTTGGAGAAGAACACTGCTGATTCTGCTCCACCTGCACTGCGCCATCTTCAGTGGGAGCAGTCTTTGGATCCTTCCTTGGGCGTGAACACCTTCGTTGGGAGATATTACTTCTCCGTATCATGTATAATCCTTCCCACTTCTTTTGGTTCAGATCTGGTTCTGTTTATGGTTCAGAATTGATCCTTGAAAATATGATTTTCTAAATGGGGAATACGATTCCCAGTTGAAGGGAGAGAAAAAATTTTGAAATTCGCCCCTTATTCCGCATTCTTTTGGGCGTCCATAGGATGGATCTCTTATCCCTTCAGTGGTATCAGAGCCAGGTTCAAATCTTGAACCAGTTTGTTTCAGATCTGAACCTGCGCATTTGGGCAGAAGGTGTTCTACCCAATTTGCGCAGATATGGGTTTAGGGAAATTTGTTCCCAAAATTAATGGGCGAATAATCTGAAATTAATTTTATATAAATCTGATTATTATTTAGAATTGTTCTTTATGATTTTCTTGATTTATGGGCTGTTCGTACAAGAGGAGATCGAAATCTTGGTTTGCGCAAGGAACCTGCAAGATTTGCAGTTTCTTGATTTATTTATTACATTTGGTCTGTAAATAATTTTTTTTATTTTTCTAGACTCAATGTATAGGTATTCGGTCTGATGTAATTATTAATAGAAATAGGATTTCTATTTATTTTAATATTGGATCGAAGATGGGGACGCAGAAAGGGAGATTTCGCAGAGAAGAAGATTTCGCAGATGGGAGAATCGCCATCTGCGATTTGCAGTTTGTGAAACTGCATTCTGTGATCTAACCAGTGTTTTGCAGGATGGATTGTGCGAACAGCCCTGATTTACTGATTGTTGTTTTTCTTTTATCAGTAATTAATTTCAGATTATTTTCTTGAATTAAAGATTTAATTAAAGATCAAACCCTATACCCATTCGAACCAAGATTGGTTCAAACTGTTTGGATCGAATCTAGGGTTTAATCAAGGCTGAAAGTCAGCCCTAATTTTCCCACTGATGGGCCTAAGGATTGATATTTAATTAAATGGTTAATTCGGCCCAACCTGTAAAAGCCCAGTTTTAAATAGTTAAAACTGCTAAAAGCCCACTTAACACATAAAGCTATATGGGTTGAACCGTTCGGCCCATATACCTAGATAATATTAATGGTTAATATTATGGATTTAAAATGGGTTTCAAATGGGCTTTACAGATAATTAATTGATTGGATCAATTTATCCCTGCATGTGATGTATGGATGTGTGATGTGCTACGTACATGGGCCATAAGTACTTGGCCCATGCTCAATCGACAGTGGCTCTTTCGCACACCATGACTGAATGCACATCATTGCCATGGTGTCCCTTTTGGTCATTGGATGACCTCCCTCAGTGGTGGGCCCCACACCTCATCATGAGGTCTCGTGCGGAACCCTAGCCGATTTAGGCCCACCAAAATCTGGCTTTATGAAAGTTAGTGGGAGCCACTTTGGTTTCACCTAAAGTTAGAACTAGGGCATAATTATCTGTTCCCTCCAGACAATATGAGTGCATGTGATAGGGAGATTCATATGATGAACTCTCTAAAGGCCTTCTATCATTAGCACAAGGATGGGTCCTTTAGTAAAGAGGAAACGCACCAGAAAATGGGCTATCCATTTGCTGTTGGGCTTGTCTAAGTGTTTCATAAGATGATAGGGGCGTCATAGACCGATGTGGGAGGGGCTTCACCAGAAAATGGGAACTCTCTCACGGTACCTTGGCGTTCACGAATATGATGGGTTAGCACTCATTGGACATAAAGGTTTACCTGAAAACGGCTCTGAACCTTATCTGACAGAGGCCAAAGGGAAAACTCATATGATGAGTGGATATGATCCTTCACAGAAAGGTGGTGGGGTTATGCAGCTGAAACAGTTGGCTTCATGCACCCTATGTGATTTCCCACATTTCCAGAGACAACCCGTAGTCTCCGTCACTGAGAAAGGAGGGAAATCTCAGAGATGAATAAATGGAAATGGATCGTAGATTAAAATCCATATCTATGCCATGAACATGAATCAAATTAGGTCGTGGACTGATGTTTGCTCTTTTATCAGAAAATGGCAAACGGATCATTTGCAAAGCTACTTGATGACAACAAGTTGAAGGGCCCAAACTATGCTGACTGGTATAGGAACCTTATGCTGGTCCTTGCTTCTGAAAAACTTGACAAAGTGGCAAAGAATCTTGCCCCGGAGCGTCCGGGAGATAGGGCTTTTGAGGCCCGAAGGAGAGACTATCAAGAATGGGAGGAGAAAAACTCCCTTGCCCGGTGTTACATCATTGCCTCCTTGGACAATCCGATACAGAGGCAGTTCGATCAGATCGAACTTGCCAAAGACATATTGGACAGTCTCAGGACAATGTATGAAGAGCAGAATCGTTCTACTCGACAAAAGGTCTTGAAACAGTTCATGACCACACAAATGTCCAAGGGTCAACAAGTTCACGATCATTGTCTTCGGAAGATGGGAACTGGAGGCTCTTGGATCCGGGATGGACCTTGCAACCCAGATAGATGCTATCCTTAACTCTTTGCCTCCTTCCTTTAATCCGTTCATCATGAACTATAACATGAACAAGCTGAATGTCAGCTTACAAGAGCTCAGCAATATGTTGCAAAGAGCTGAAGAACTGATTAAAAAGGATGAGCCTGTAGCCATGCTTGTTGAAACTGGCAAGACTGGCAAGAGAAAGAGGAAGGCAAAGAAGCCTCAGAAGAAACCTTTTCGCCTGTGGCCATGCTTAAGTTCATTAGGATCCTGCTAGCTGTAGTAGCATACCATGATTATGAGATTTGGCAGATGGATGTCAAAACTGCATTCCTGAATGGATATCTTACTGAAGATATCTATATGCAACAGCCGCAAGGCTTCATTGCTGCGGGTCAGGAAAACATGGTATGTAAACTTAATAGATCCATTTATGGACTTAAGCAAGCTTCTAGAAGTTGGAACTTCCGTTTTGACTCTGCTGTCAAATCGTTTGACTTCGAGCAGAATCCGGATGAACCCTGTGTCTACAGGAAGTTCAGTGGAGATAAGGTTACCTTCTTGGTTCTATATGTAGATGACATTCTACTCATTGGGAATGATGTAGGAATGTTAACTACAGTGAAAGTATGGCTTTCACAGCATTTCTCTATGAAAGATCTTGGAGAAGCCTCCTATATACTGGGTCTTCGACTCTATAGAGATAGATCGAAGCGGATAATTGGATTATCCCAATCTGCTTACATTGATAAAATAGTCAAAAGATATAGCATGGAAAACTCCAAGAAAGGAAATGTTTCTTTCAGGCACGGAGTCACTCTCTCCAAGAAGATGTCTCCCAAGACTTCTGAGGAGATTGATGGCATGAAAGACGTTCCCTATGCCTCTGCCATAGGGAGCATCATGTATGCCATGCTGTGCACTCGTCCTGACATTGCTCAGGCAGTGAGTGTAGTAAGCAGATTTCAGGCCAACCCAGGGCAGGAGCATTGGACTACTGTGAAAAACATACTTAAGTACCTTCGAAGGACAAAAGAGTTTTGTCTGGTGTTCGACGGTAGCTCACTACAGATCCAGGGGTTTACAGATGCCGATTTCCAGTCAGACCCAGATGATAGAAAGTCTACATCTGGATATGTTTTCACGATAGGATCGTGTGTTGTTTCCTGAATGTCAGCAAACAGGGGTCCTAAGTAGCAAATTAATAGTCCACAACCCAAGCCGAAAGCATTGCCGTAAGTGAGGCTGCCTTATGAATGAAGGTGTTCATTCCTGAATTTGGAATTCAACACATCACCCATTCCATTGATGTATGACAACGCTGGACCTACAGGAGGATAGTGTAAAGAGGTAGCATCAGCGGAGAATGTGGTAGACCCATTGACTAAGCCACTATCACAGAAAGTGTTTGAGAAACACGTGGAAAGCATGGGACTCCGGCTAGTACCTGATTGGACCTAAGTGCAAGTGGGAGCTGTTAGACAGTTTTGTATGCCCTTAGCTTCAATCAGAATGATGTACTTTATGAGTTTATTGTAAATGAATAAATATACATATTTGATTCATGTTCCCTTGGTATGTTTCTGTGTAATACCCTTAAACTGGACACTTAATGAGACTCGTGTTAGTTTAGAATGTTCACAGCCGGTGGGTCGGTCTGGAGAGACCTATCCTGACAAGGCTGACACTGTGGTGCCACCAAGTCGGTTGGGGTGGCCTGTCTCAGCTGCCAGGGTGAGACCCTAGGCACATATAGTGTAGGATTAATTGAATATTTGAACTGGACCAGATTTCCAGTATTGCCCTAGACCTTGGAGATTGATGGGCAAAACTGGAAAGTTACACCCGACCCCTAGACTCGATTATGATACTACACTAGGTGTCGGATTAGACTATCTTTGATGTACCAATCAGTGAGATCCTTAGCGGGGGTCAAAACCTGGGTATGTTGGGACAGTTCGAGAATTCATCTGAGTGGGTGATCATAGTGACAGGATGAGCCCCTTTGTCGGACAAAGGTAATGATTGGGGATGCACTCTCACTGATGGAAACCAAGACTGCCGGTAGTCGATTTCAACCGTTGAGATTTGTTTTGCAAAATATATTTTATATAAGATATAAAAGTATATATATGGTTTCTAAAATGTTTGCAAGAAGGTTTTAATTCCCGGGATCCATATGAGTGGAGAGTGCAACACTGTTCCTTGCAGCCGAGGGAGAGGTCCTCTCTTGTCGGGCAGTGTATGATCATTATGGGCTGAGAGGTTAAGTGTAAGACCATTGAGGATAATACCTGATGAGCTAATCTTGCATCTGCCCACAGTCCCTGGGTGTTACAAGGTGGCTTGGCCCAGGGACCTCTTAGGGTAAGTGTTGGGCCCGTAGAGCTCATTTGATGGGTTTCAAGGGGTGCACTGTCTTTAACAGTGTATTCCGCCAGGCCTTGTAACAAAGGCTGGGCCGAACCCATGTGGCTGATGTGTAGATCAATGCTTGGGTCCCACGCCATACAAGGAAGCCCAACTGGGTAGCAGTTAAGAGGGTTAAGTGAGCACATAAGCTTAATGGGCCTAAAGCCCATTTCGAACTGGGCTGTTTATTTAGTTAATAAAGGGGCGAAATCTGAAGTGGATCTGCTAATAGGATTGGGCTTAGACCCTATCCACTTAGAGAGTCCAAGATCTAAATAAGATTTAGATCTGGAAACCTCCTAATCAGATTAGGAGATGGCTGATCTGATCTCCAGATAAGATAAGGATTATCCCTTATCACTTAAAGGGACTCCTAACCCAAATGTGATTTGGATTAGCAACTCCTAATCTGATTAGGAGCTGATCCCTTTAAGATTATAAAAGAAGAAGGGGGCGGCAGCCTTTAGACACACAACACACAGATCATCAGGTTTTCTTTAGTGCTGAAATCAAGAAGAGAGAATTATGCTCCCTGCAAATACTCTCTTGCCACCTCCCTGTTCTTGCCGCCCTGTTTGCTTGTTCGATCTCCACTTGTGGGAGAAGTCAAGATTGAATCTCGACATCAGTCCTTTGAGAAAGGATTGAAAGGAAGCTGTGCTCACGTACCATTTTGCTGATTCTTGCGAAGGACAGAGTTCTTGGAGAAGAACACTGCTGATTCTGCTCCACCTACACTGCACCATCTTCAGTGGGAGCAGTCTTTGGATCCTTCCTTGGGCATGAACACTTTCATTGGGAGATATTATTTCTCCGTATCAGGTATAATCCTTCCCACTCCTTTTGGTTCAGATATGGTTCAGTTTATGGTTCAGAATTGATCCTTGAAAATATGATTTTCTAAATGGGGAATACGGTTCCCAATTGAAGGGAGAGAAAAAATTTTGAAATTCGCCCCTTATTCCTCATTCTTTTGGGCGTCCATAGGATGGATCTCTCATCCCTTCAGGAACGATATTATTATAGTACTTGATAACTAGTACACTTGCTAGGGTTATATATTCATAGCTATCAATGGACCTATTGGCTCTCGGTCATCCATGTGGTCATCAACAGTTTGAGGACCTTTTGACGGGCAAAACGATTCTACTCCTCATACATAGTCTTCAGACTATCTAAAATGTCTTTGTTGACTTTGATCTTAGCGAATTGTCTTTGGATCTGGTTATCTAAAGATGTTACGATGTAACACTGGGCAAGAGAATTCTTCTCCTCCTATTCCTGATATTCCCTCCTATACTTCAATAGCCCTGTCACCCTGACGTTCTAGTGCAGGGTTCTTAGCAACCTTGTCCAACTTCTCGGATGTCAGAACCAGATTAAGGTTATGATACCAATCAACATAGTTGGGTCCCTTAAGTTTGTTATCATCCAAAAATTTGGTGAATTGTCCATGTACCATTTATAATAAAAGGCAACCGATATTAGTCTACGACTTAAATTGATTAATCTTATCTTACATAGAATGGTCTTTTATTTATGTTCCATCTCTATTTCTTCATCTCTGAGATTTCCCTCTTATCACAGTGACAGGGACACGGTGCATGTCCATGGAAATGTGGAAAATCACATAGGTGCATGGAGCCAACTATTTCAGCTACAAAATCCCACAACTTTTTGTGAATGATCATATCCACCCATCCAATGAGCTTTCCCTTTGGCCTCCATTAGACAAGATTCATTGCCATTTTAGGTAAAACCTTTCTGTTTGTTAAGTGCTGACCCATCATATCGTGGAACCTAAGGAACCGTGAAAGAGTCTTCCTTTTTAGGATAGGCCACTCCCACATCGATTTATCACGCCTTTATCACTTCATGAAGCAATCCAACTGACTAGACCAACAAAATGGACAGCCTAATTTTATGGTGCATCTCCACCCACTGGTTCATCCCGCCTTTATGCTAATGACGGAAGGCCTTTAGAGAATTCATCATATGATATTACCTGTAACTTGCACTTTTATTAATCCAGAGGGAATAAAACAGCCCATAGGTATGATTTAGGTCATACCAAAGTGGTTCTCACTGACTTTCATAAAGTTAGATTCAAATGGGCACAAAACGGGCTAGGGTTCCGTGGGGTTCCTCTTGGGGAGGAATCTGATCAGGGGGCTCATTGAAAATGGAGATCATCCAATGATTTGAGGACACCATTGCAATGATGTGCATTCAGTTATGGTGTTCACAGAGATCCACATACGATTAAACGTGGGCCTAGCACTTATGGCCCATGTACGAATCAGTACATCGCAAGCATTCACATAAACACAAATTGATCCAATCCATTAGAAGCTTGTAAAACCCTAATTAATATAAGTTAACACACAATCAGCCCATTAAGGCCCATGAATTATCCAATAATATCATCTAGGTATATGGGATAAACAGCAAATAGTAGTTCAGCCCATATAGCAGATATGTTGAAAACGGGTTGATGTTGCTTTAACACTACAAAAATTAGGTTTTCAAGAGAGGGCCGGATTGGTCCATGTGATGGGCCATCAAACCCTTGGCCCATAATTGAATTTGATCCACCTAAGACGTGACCCATGGGGTTGAGATCAGACCCCATCGAACCATTGGTTCGGTCCAACCAATTTGGACCAAACTAGGTCAATTTGGCCTAGGGTTTGGTGTCCAAAACATGCAACAATTCATGGAAATTCGATTTGAAATTATTAATAGCTGAACATTGACAATCAATCACTCATTCTCCTCTGCACGCACCAACAAATCTTCCAATGTAAAAAAATAAAAAAACCCTAAATTTTTATTAATTTTATCAGAATAAATCCTAATACATTTTGTCTAAAAATAAAAAAAAAAAATTATTTACAAACCAATGATCAAATAAATAAATAATTGGGTGCGCAAATCTTGGCGACAAAAAAGAATTCGATCTCCATCACACAAACAACCCAAAAATTCAAGAAATAATAATAGAACAATTCTATAATTATAACAAAATAAAATAAATATAATTTCAGATCAAATCGCCCAAAAAGTGAGAACTGATTTGTTAGTATACTACAAACTGCACAAATCGAGTAGAATGGTTCTACTGATTTTGGTTTAATTTCATATCCGATTTAATTTCGGTTCAAGATTGAACCTGGCTTTGTTGCCACTGGATGAAGGAGAATTCCATCATATGGATGGCCAACCCATGTTAGATGGTTGAGCAAAATTTCAAAAATTTTCTTTTACCCTTTCGGGGATCGTATTCCCAGTTTTACAAAAACTGTACTTTTCAAGGATCGTTCTTGCACTGAACCGGACCAGACCTAAAACCAAAAGGAAGGGAGAAGTATACCTGATACGGAATCCACAAGTGTAGCTCCTAAAGTGGTAGTTCACACCCAAAGAGAGTACTAAAACCATCTTTCAATGAAGATGGCACAGTTTGAATTGAAGCCAGTTCAACAACACATTTTTCAGCAACACTGTAATCCAACACCTTGGATTGAATAAGGGAGGTGAGCACGATATTTCTCTGAATTTTTCTTGCAAAAATCAGAGAGAAAGAACTGATCTTTATCAGTCCCAAAGCTGTAGTCGAACTAGAAGACAAAAGGGTGCAAAGAGGACCAGAAAACTAAAAAAAATATGAAGTTGTCTTGGACTGGTCCGCCCCCTCCTCTTTTATAATCTCTTATGAAGCTATCTCCTAATCTAATTAGAAGATAATCAAGATCTAAATCACATCTGGACTCTCATTCGAGATATACCTTATCTTCTTATAAGATTAGGTGCTCCATACCCAGATTCACCCCATGTCACATGACAGCTTAAGCAGTCTTGTGACATCTTGATTAATCTTATTAATCATGGGATTTAGGCCAATTAAGCAGGTTCCTCATGACCCTAAATAGTTGTTGGCCCATTTGGCTCTCTTTGTATGGCGTGGGCCACAACAATGACCTCACATAATCCCATATGGGTTCGACCCAACTTCTGTGAAAAAGCCTGGCCGAATTCACTGTTAAGTATAGTGAACCCCTGAGTCCATCAGAACCCCTGAGTCCACTGTTAAGTATAGTGGGCCCAACATTTACATTAAACGGTCCTTGAGTCCAGCCATCCTATGAAGGCCCAAGGACAAAGGACTTAAGTGAGATATAGCCTATCAGGTAAAACAACCCTAAATGGTCTCTTACAGTTAACCTCTCAGCCCTTAATGATCAAACACTGCTTGACAGGGAATGACCTCTCCCCTGGCTGCAAGGTGTTGTGTTGCACTCTCTACTTGGATGGGTCCTGGGAATTAAAACCTTTTGCAAATATTTTTCTTAAAACATAATACATATATATATATATATATATATATATGTATGTATGTATGTATGTATGTATATAATATGTATGTATATATATATAATATGTATATATATAATATATATATATGTATGTATGTATATAATATGTATGTGTATATATATATGTAATGTATGTATGTATATAATATGTATATATATATATAATATGTATATATATATTATCATATAAATATATTTTGCAAAAAAAATCTCAAACAAGTTTGAAATCTATTGTCGACAGTTTTGGTTTTCATTAGAGAGAGTGCAGTCCCAATCAATTATTTGTCCAACAAAGGGGCTGATCTTGTCACTATGATCACCCACTCGAGTGAATTCTTAGACTGCCCCAACATACCCAAGTTTTAACCCCCAAAGGATTCCAATGATTGGCATATCAAAGATATCCTAATCCGACACCTAGTGCGGTATTATAATCTTGTGTAGGGATTAGGTGTAACTTTCCAGTTTTGCCCATCAGTCTCAAAGGTCCGAGCATAACTGGAAATTGGTTCAAGTTCAGTGTTTTGAACAAACACACATTGCATGTGTTTTGGGTCTAACCCTGGTAGCTGAGACAGGCTGCCCCAACCTTCTTGGGGCTGAGAACATTCTAAACTAACACGAGTCTCATAAGTATTCTGTTTATGGGTGATTACACAGAAACACACCAATTATAACACGAATCAATTATGTACTTTTATTCATTTGCAATAAATGGATATGTACATCAATTTGATTGGAGCTAAGGTTATACACTGTCTAACAAGATTTTCCTTCTTTCCTCTTCCCTCCTCCCTTTCTTTAGAAATCAGGTTTTAAAAAAGATTCTCCTTATTTCCTCTTCTTCCTTTGTTTAGATACTTGAGGTTTGAGTAGTCTTAACAACAGTAGCAAGTTTAGATACTTGAGGTTTGAGGAAGAAATCATCTAAACCAACAACAAGCCTACAACCTACCATAAATCCCTTATTGCAAGCATCGAAATAGACACAGAACCTCCAGAAATTAGTTTTTCCCATCATTTTCCTTATGAGCATGAATATATATTGAGCTTCAAAGGTTAGATTTAACCAGCTCTACATCATAGTCATAAGCCAGCCCGTATTCATAAAAGTGATCACCTTCAAAGTGCTTTTTCACCCTTTGTTTTGCTCTCCTACACTATGACATAGTAACATCACAAAACAATTGCTTCATAGCACCATTTTCTAGATCTTTTTGCCGCATTTATTTGTTGTATAATGCATATAAGTTTACATGTGACATAGTAACCTTGCATTTTTAAAACTCCATTGGCACTTGCGGTTAGGATCATATGTCTTCACTTGAAAATTGTTTGTACTCTTTCCCAATGTTGCATACAATACCCATGGGCAACACATATCTTTATAAACAACCTTAATTCTTTTAGACTCACATTTTTTGAATTTAATCTCCCTCCTACACTTTATAGAATGCTTTATAACTACCTCTTGCACTACTTGTCATTCAAGATTGTACCCAACTCAAAGTGAGAAACATCAATGGTGGGATCATAAATGAGAGCCTTTTGCTTTCTCCTCTTAACATGCTCTGCCTTGGGTTCATTATTTGACCCACTAGTGGTATAGTAGCTACCATCATCTCCAAAACCAATTTCTTTTAAACCCCTAATTTCTTTTGTTCTTCATCAACCTCACCTTATTTACTACTAGACCCTCTTTGTTTTTGTTGAGCAGCACTAGTATAGCCCTCATCCACACATTCATTGACCCCTTTATTTTTTTCAACTCCCTCACTTTCTGCATCACTACTTGAAGTTCTTCAACCTCATTTTCTATAAGCCATTCAATGTCTTTATCTACACAATCCTCTTATCTAAAGAGTTTCTATCACTCAACTCACCATCACTTTCAGCCAATTCATCATCATTTCTTCCTCTCCATTCTCATCAACA
The DNA here is from genome assembly GCF_055504915.1 of Nelumbo nucifera. NCBI lineage: Eukaryota > Viridiplantae > Streptophyta > Magnoliopsida > Proteales > Nelumbonaceae > Nelumbo > Nelumbo nucifera. Next base: position 49,799,763 of record NC_142652.1, read on the forward strand.
TGTTATTCCTCCCTAATCTCTCCAATGAAATCTTCATCTACAATCTCTTCAACAAGGGAAATTCTAACCTGACTACCTTTCCCCTTTTCAATGGTCTCGGTCTATGCGATACAACTAAACTCATCATCCAAATCCCTTCAAAACCTCCAAAATTACATCATTAGCCATTCGAGAGTCACCAACATTACCTCCACCAAATTCAACCTTTGGTACTCGTGCATTTAAATCCACCTAGAGCCAGGTCCCCCTTACCAACCCCTTTGGCAATGCAACTTGCGGAATTATACGATAAGTATGAGACATTGTGCTCTGCATGCATGTCAAGAGTCCCACCCATGGTTACATATCTCAATATCCCAAATGTGGTCAAATCATCAACAACTACCCTTAAACCACCCCTTAAACTCAAATCAAGTACCCTGTAGTAGATTTTAATGAACTCTTTCTTCGAATATCCACAATCTTCTACCATAGTTAATAGTGTCCAATTTGAGATTTTGTCTACGCATATCTTCTCTATAAGATTGCTCTGCCCCTAGAAAAGCCATTATTACCATTCTCAATTTTACCACCAATCAACCGTTGCAATTTTATAAACATATCCACAACCATGATGTTCTGTAATATGTGCATAGAAAAAAAAAAGAAAAAACAAAATAATTAGTTAAAAGTAATGGTTTTTACTACCTGCATGATGCATTGGGTACTAGTAACTATGGGAAATTGAAAGGTAAAAAAAAAAATAAATACATTTCTTATCAAATAGAGGTAAAGTTCGATTATAGTACCTGTGAAAAACTCCCATGCTCTCATTTACTCAACGTTCACGACATAGAGGCACTTTGATGAAAGGGTGTGGTGAGCTTTTCCACTAATGCAGCCAACCAAGAAAGCTATGTGTAAACTCTGAGAACAGTGAGAGAAAATGAAGAAATTGACCGAAAACCTTAAGATAATGTGAGCTTTAGTGGAACTTAGGATGGAGGTCAATGGTATGTTTTTGATGGAGATTGGTGTAGGCACACATGGAAGGCCCAGGATGAGGACACATGGCACAGGCCGGATTGCATCCAAGTTGTCTGTTCATAACAAACTCCAGGTAGGTTCAAGTATAAATAAGTGGCGCCACTCCCCATGTAACTTGATTGTTAAAATCTCTACCCCTGGGATAACACCCAGGGCCTCTGACATCTTCCTTTCCTTACAGGTCGGACCTTGAAGCCTTCGGACTCGACCAGCCCTTGCCTCGGAAGTGAAATTACATTATTGCCCTCATCCCATCCTTGGAGGCAACAATTGGCTCCGTCTGTGGGAACAACTACTAAGACTTCCCCTTAACTGAACACCTATTAAAAAAACTACTAATCTTCCAACACAACGGCTGACAACCAAGACAACAATTAAAATGCCTAGAACCTAGTCACCATGGACAATTCAGGATGGTCCTCGACTGGCTAGACAACACCACCAGAGGTTGGACAAGGTGGGGCACCCATCAAGAGGCTGCCCACAGGGTAGCCACCTTGTTGGGAGCATGGGGCACCACATTCGACTCTCTTCCCAAGCTCCACTGATTCAGCGCCCAGTTGGACCTAAAAGGGCTAACCCCTCAGGGTCCAATAGCAAGAGTTGATGCTCCATCCAGCCGTCGAAGACCTTCCGCCTTCCAAGCCAACGAGCAGGGTCCCACGATAATCGCCAGGACCACAAATGACAATACTAAGTGGAGAAACCCCGGGACAAAGGCAAGCGCTCTGGCAACTATAGTCCTCCTCCAAGGGCTGAAGGCTCACACCTTTCCCTCTCATGTGTTAGAGGGACATGCCTACATTAGAATACTTGGGAAACCGGGCTAACCCATTCCGCATCCGAGAGGACCAGGATGAGGCCTAGGCCCACATTAATAAAAGATCATTGACCTCTAGGCGTAGATCAGCACAATGCAAGATGAACTCCAGCAAGTAAGGGAGGCTCGAGGTGATGCCTCTACTAGTCAGAACCCCTCGTTCAACAGAATAGATGCCTTCACCAGATCAATCACCTTGGAGCCCCTCCCACTCCACTTCAAAGCACCAAAACTAGAAATGTAGGATGGAACTACTAACCTTGACGGCCACATATAAAGCATCTAAGTGCTCAAACTCCTATACGGATACTTCGATGCCTTGACATGCCGAGCTTTCTAGGAAACTTTCGAGGGGCAACCCACTAATGGTTCTTGGGGCTCCCCCCTTCCTCCATCAGCTCGTGGGAACAATTCACCAACCTTTTCCTCTCCTACTTTGTTAACAGCTGACGGTTCCAAAACACCATTGTCTCCCTCATGTCCATCCGACAGAAGCGTGATCAGAGTTTGTAGTCCTACATCGACAGCTTCAAGAAATAACTCGAGGTCCAAGACCTTGACCCCTCGATTTCAGTGCATGTGGCCATCAATAGAATTTTTTAAGAAGGCGCAGAAGTATATCACCACCGAGGAAGCCTCGGCCAGCAAGCATCCAAAGGGCGAGGTTGACCCCAGTTGGGGGGGTCTAGAGAAGAAGAGGAAGAATAGAGACGGCCGTGACAACAATAACAACAAAGATGGCAACAAGAAGTCACTTGCCTTGACCTAAAATAAAAATATGCCACTCAACTCCACCCTAAAGCAAATCCTCATGCAAGTAGGGAAAGCGGAGTACATGAAGTGGGCAGAAAAAATGAAGAGGATCCCCAAGAGGGGTAATCCCAAGAAGTATTACAAGTACCACCGCAGCACCGGCCATGACACTGAGGACTGCTATGACCTGAAGAATGAGATCGAGTTCCTCATCCACCGTGGTCAGTTGAAGGAGTATGTGGGGGGCAACGCCAGTGCCTCATCCTCACAACAGCAACAACAACACAACAATCTAGCCGACGTCATAGATGTCATAATAGGGGGCATGACCTTAGGTGGAACCTCGACCACAACCTGAAAGGCCTATGCCTGGTAGCTCACCATCCAAGGGCCAGCTCCTAAGAATCCGAAGAAGGACGAGGTCATCTCCTTTTTGAACGACAACCTGACACTTTTGAGGATCCTCATCGATGATACATTGGTGATGACAATGACCATTGCCAATTTCATGGTAAAGAGGATCCTCATCGACAACGGATCATCATAGACATCCTCTTCCTTGAAACTTTTGAGAAGATGAAGCTAACTGCAAAGTGGCTATATCCAGCCGATGTGCCACTCGTTGGCTTCTCCTAGAGCATCATTAAACCGGAGGGAAGAATCACCCTATCAATTACGATAGGAACAAAGCCTCGATAGGTGACGAGGATGACTGAGCTCCAAGTCATGAAGATTGACTCCCCCTATAATGCCACCACTGGTCAGCCAACCCTTCACTCACTCAAGGCAGCCATGTCCTCTTACCACCTTGTCTTCATGTTCCCCACCGAGCATGGTGTCAGAGTCGTTTTAGGGGATCAACAAACTACTAGACAATGCTATGTGGCAACACTAAAGGGAAATAATAAGGAAGCTTTGCCGTTGGAGGGGCTCGACCTCAGGGACAAACCAGTAACTCAAGGCCAACCAGCCGAGGACCTCATCTTGGTTCCCCTAAACGAGGACGAACCCGAAAAGGTGGTGCACTTCGGGTCAACCTTCCTCCAGACACCCTTTTGAAACTGGTAAGCTTCCTCAAAAATAATGCTGATGTCTTTGCTTGGTCTGTTGCAGACATGCCCGAAATTGACCCTTTGGTCATTACTCATAGGCTGATTTGTAGGTCAGTTCAACAAAAGAAGATGAACTTTTCACCAGAGCATTGGAAAGACATCGGAGAGGAGGTTAAGAAGCTACTTGACACCAACTTCATCTGAGAGGTTCATTACCCTACCTGGTTGTCCAATGTGGTCATGGTAAAGAAGGGTAATGGGAAATGGTGAATTTGTATTGATTTTACAGACCTCAACCAAGCCAGCCCCAAAGGCAACTTTCCTTTGCCAAGGATCGACCACATCATCGACGCCACCGTAGGGTTTAAAATATTGAGCTTCATGGATGACTTCTCTGGATACAACCAAATAAGGATGCATGTCGAGGACGAGGAGAAGACCTTATTCATCACTGAGCATGACACCTACTACTACAAAGTCATGCCCTTCAGCCTGAAGAATGCTAAAGCCACCTATCAATGACTTGTGAACAAGGTTTTTAAGCATCAAATGGGAATAAACATCGAAGCCTATGTGGATGACATGGTTGTGAAGGGCCTAAAGGTGGACCAACACACCTTAGACCTAGCCGAGAACTTTGCCACTTTGCGGAAGTATAACATGAAGCTTAATTCCAATAAGTGTGCTTCTGGTGTCACCTCGGGCAAATTCCTAGGCTTCATCGTCATGCAGCGAGTATTGAGGCCAACCCAGAGAAGATTCAAGCTATACTTGACATGGCACCACCTCGGTCAATCAAAGAAACTAAGAGGCTTACCGGCTGAGTGGCTTCCCTCAGCCAATTCATGTTGAAGTCGGTCGACCGCTACCTACCCTTCTTTCAAGCCATCAAGAAACTGAAGGACTTTCAATGGACTAAAGAATGCCAAAAAGCCTTTAACGAGCTGAAGTCTTACCTCACCGCACCCCCTCTGCTCACTCAGCCACTTCTAGGAGACATATTATTCCTATACCTCTCATCCAGGGACGAAGCCATCAATTCTATCCTGGTGAGAGGAGTGTAGAGGCCTATCTACTATGCCAGCAAGGTCCTCTACGATGCCGAGACCAGATACCCTGAAGTGGAGAAGCTAGCTTTTACCCTCGTAGTCTCGGCCTGAAAACTCAGACCCTACTTCTAGGGCTACAACATCACTGTATTGACCAATCAACCCCTCAAGTCTATCCTCTCCAATCCAAAGACCTTGGGTCAGCTGACCAAATGGGCTATTGAGCTGTCTAAGTTCGACCTACAACACTAGTCGAGGCCTGTAATCAAAGCACAAGCCCTAGCTGATTTTTTGGTGGATTGCACATTCAACAAACCCATCGACCAAGTTTTTGTAGAAGATGAGGGACCTCAATTGACCTAGAAACTATTCGTCGATGGATCTTCCAATGAAAAAGGAAGTGGAGCATGCCTCATACTCCTCACTCCAGATGATAGTGAGGTGGAATATTCATTGAGATTCGACTTCTCAGCCTCCAACAATGAAGTTGAGTACAAGGCCCTACTTGCCGGTTTGTGGCTTGTCAAAGACCTCGGTGCCCAGCACATTAAAGTCTTCAGTGACTCTCAACTAGTGCTGAACCAAGTAAATGGCGAGTATGAAGCCAAAGAACCCAACATGAATAAGTACTTGGCCAAAATACAAGAGCTTGCCCACCACTTTCAACGCTTCGCCCTACTACAAGTCCCGCGGGCCGAGAACATGAGGGCCGATGCCCTACCAAATTGGAAAGCACATCAGGTCCTACCCTCGGCCGCACTATCCGTATTGAGAAGCTAGCATGACCCAACATTGAAGAAGTTTAGGTGCTCCCCGTGCAAGCTAACCCCTATTGGATGGACCCCATCATCACTTACCTACAACATGAGCAACTACCTACGGATAGGAATGAAGCAAGATGAGTCTGGTGGTAGGCAACTCACTATACTTTGCTTGAAGGGAAGTTATACAAAAGATTTTTCACCTTACCCTACCTCCGATGCCTTCGTTAGAAGGAGGGTGAGTATGTGCTCCGAGAGATCAATAAAGGCATCTATGGCAACCACCTCGGAGGAAGAGCCTTAGCCCAAAAAGCACTAAGGCAATGATATTTTTGGCCAAACATATAGGAGGATGCAGCTGAGCTAGTGAAGAAGTGTGATTGGAGCTAGAGACACTCCAACATCTCCCGTCGGCCAGTCACCACCCTCTCATCCCTCAATAGTCCATGGCCCTTTGCCAAATGGGGAATGGATCTCCTCGATCCCTTCCCTCAAGCCATTGGGAACATAAAGTACCTTGTTGTCGCCATTGACTACTTCACTAAGTGGGTCAAAGCCGAGCCCTTGGCCACCATCACAGCCAAAATGATCTAAAACTTCTTTTGGAAGAACATCATTTGTCGCTTTGGCATCCCCCACATGCTCGTCACTGACAATAAGAAGAAATTCGATGACGCCAGGTTCAGAGAATGGTGTGCTAGCCTCGACATCAAGCAGCAGTACAACTCGATAGGCTACTCCCAAACCAACAACCTAGTTAAGGTCACCAATAGAACAATCCTTAATGGACTGAAGACAAAGCTAGACAGACCCAAACGCCTCTGGGCCGACGAGATATACAACATCCTATGGGCTTGCCAGAAAACACCTCAGACTGCCATGGGAGAGACCCCATTCAACTTGACTTATGGAACCAAGGCTGTTATTCCAGCAGAGATTGGCCAGTCGATGCTTCGAACCAAGGCATACAGTGAAGTCGAGAATGATGAAGAATTGAGAAAAAACTTGGATCTGTTGGAAGGCGTTCGAGAGTAGGCTCAACTCAAGGTTTGGCCTATCAGCAGAGGGTAGCCTACTACTTTAACTCTAGGGTGAAAGAGCGACACTACAGGGAAGGGGACCTCGTCCTCAGAAAAGTCAAGGTGCCTAAGCCCAATGTTGGCAAGATTGGCCCCAATTGAATGGAAAACCGGTTCCTCGTACTTAGAACTCTGAAATCTCCGAATGAATTACCAATAATGTAATCTTTGTACAAGAGATTATCAATGAAAAAGTGTAACGTTCCTCCCCCTCGTCTTTAGCTCTAGTGTAAATGTTCCAATTATGCACAATTGCCAGGACCACTCGGTCGTGCGACTAGCCGAAGCACACAACCTTCACTAAGGTTATACACTTGGACTAGACGACGACCAAGGCACATGGCTCTTAGTGAGCCATACGCCAACTTGACCTTCTCGCTATGGCAAGAAACCACAAGGACCTTGGCTATGGCATCAACCAAAGACTTTGGCCCACCATGAACAAGCACACTAAATTTGACTAAGTGCTTCACTAAAACAAGTGTTCCATGACCTCAGCTAGGCAGGTCCCCAAGGCCTTGGCTACCCATAGGCTCACAACCCAAAATCCCAAAGGAAAGCTAAGACAGGTGAGCTAAGGCACGCACCTCGCCTCGAACTCTCGGCGGCACAATGCAGCCTTGGCCTAGCCACCTTGACAGGGATAGAGAACAGGCAAGGAGAGAAAATGCATTCGCCTCCCTTTCCATCTCACTAAGGAAAGGGGCCACAAACCCTCGACAGTGCAGCTCAGCCTCGGCCCAACTACCTTAACGGGGGTGGAAAACAAGATAGGAGAGCTAAGGTAATCTTCTCCCTTTCCTTCCCGCCAGGGAAAAGGCCCCCGAGCCCTCAACTAATAGCTCAGCCTCGGTTAGACTCCCTTAACTTGGTTTCCTAAGCGAACATCTAAGTAACAAGCCACTAACTTTTTTCGCTACTTGTGACCTCTCGGAAGGGGAGACCGGCCCCTAGTAAAAAAAAAAAAAGAAAAAAGGGCAATGCAAACAAAAAAGGCACAAGTTATGCAAAAAAGTGTTTCATTGATATCATCTGTGTAAGCTTTACAAAAAATGGCCCCGGATGGGGGAGGTCGAGCCCCTTACAAAATTATAAACAAAAAGAGAAGAAAGAACAACTAAGAATGGCCCTTTAGACGTCAACATTCCCTTCAACTGTTTCAGCTGGCACAGGCTGCTCTCCAATGAACACCCTCAAGCAGTGGGACCTTGGCCTCTGGCTCAGGTAGGAGCCCCAACTAGCTGATGTCAAAACTAGGCATCAGAACAAGTACTTGGGGCTTCGTGTTTTCAATGCCCTCTAGATATTGAGCAGCCTCGTGGGTATCCAGTGCCTTGTCATAGTCCTCCAATGCTTTCCAGGCCTCCATGGCCTCCTTTGCCTACTTTTCGGCAGCCTCGCACCTCTCCTCAGACGCCTTCAGATTCTCGCTAGCAACCTTCATCACGTCCTTCAGAGCCTTCACCAGCCCCTTTTCAACCATAATCTTAGCCTCCAGGGCCTTCCTTAGGTCTCGTTCCTCATGCATGGCCGAGACAATAAACTCCCAGCCGCTTTCTGCCTCAATAACCCAGATCTCGAGTTGCTCCCTCTTCTCCTCGGAGGTCTTCAGCTGAGATAGAAGAACCTCCACTTTGTTGCATAGGCCGACGACATAACAAGTAGCCTACAATGGAAGCACGGTCGTCAGCAAAAGGAAAGCGAGAACAAAGAAATTTTCTAAGTAACAAAGCAAGTACCACTCACGTTGGCCATGCGGTCCATCAGGGTGTCGCGGACATCCTGCACGCCCTTTTTGTGTCATGGCGTGCCTATCGGCCAACAGCACCATTCCAGTCAACAGGGCCCAACCGACCCCTGGTGTGTTGATGGAATCCCCCTCCTTGACGGTCTAGTGGGGGCGGTAGGTGCACCGTGTCATTAGCGGCATGTCATCCCTCAACTCAGACGAAGTGTGGGACCCCCAGTAGTAGGACCCCCCATGGTGGCCAACCTCTTGCCCCATGGGGGCTGAAGTAGCCTGGCTAGCCTCTTTAGAGTAGGTTCTCTCCGCCGGTCCACCTTGACCGGTCCCTTCCCCCCTTCAACACCAGCACCAGTAGATGCCTACGACCAAGGTGTCCTCTCGGCTGGCACCCCTCCCCTCAGCACCTACTTCTTGGATGGGCCCTTGCCTGGTGTCTTCTTTAGCGACTTCGCCGCCTCCAACAACAACTACTTGGCGTTCAGACGCATCTTTGCAAAAGGACAACAAACATATTAGTACTCACATACAAAAAAGCAATCCGACATGTTAAGCTGACAATAGCAGCTCCCCTACTGAGGCGGGCAGGGCTAAGGCTAACGCACACCAAGGCTTCCTCCGATACCAAGGGCTTAGCTTTGAAGGTCCCAGACAATCATACGCAAGTCATCACCTCGGCCTCCTCATCCTTGTACCAAGGAAAAATCCAATCTGCTATGAGGTCTAGCTTTCTCCAATTCGACCTAAATGACCAGCCTTTGGGACAGGACACGAAGAAGAACTTCTTCTTCCAGTTGTGCATAGACAATAGGTTGTCAATCACTCTTCCATGATGTGATTGGAAGTAGTAAATACCCGCCTCGAAGGGATGCTGCCTCGGGATGAATATGCACCAGAAGATCTTCACTGCCAACTTGACGCCTCAGAGCCGAGCCATCACCATCACGACAATAATGGTTCTGACGACATTGGGGGTTAGCTGACTCAGTGAGATGTTGTAGCACCTCAATAACTCAAGGATGAGGGGAAGAAGGGAAAACCTAAGACCAAATTGGAGGTACGAAGGGATGGGAGATCCATCATATAGATGGCCGAACCATGTAGGGTGGCTGGGCGAAATTTCAAAGATTTCTTTCTCCCATTTAGGAATCGTATTCCTTGAATTAGAAAAACTGCATTTTTCAATGTTCATTCTTTAAACAAATCGGACCAGATCTGAAACCAAAAGAGGGAGAGGGATATACCTGATACAAAATATTATTAACTCCCAACGTAGGTGTTCACGCCCAAAGAGGTCACCAAAACCCACATCCACTGAAGATGACCCAACTTATGGTGAGGCAAGATCAACAAGGAGGTTCTTCAGTAAGAACCCTAATTCTTCAGCAAAAGTCACGCAAAGGGTTGGAGCACGACTTTAGATTGTTTCTTCTAAAAAGAAACAATATCAAGATCGAATCTTCATCAAATCCAAGAATGGAGATCGAACTGGGTAGGGGCGGCAAGAGCTAAGGGAGAAAAGTGCAAAAGAAAAAATCACCTACTGAAGAATTCGCCCCCTTATTTATAACCTTCTCTGGATCAGCTTCCTAATCCAATTAGGAAAGAGTTTCTTGATCCAAATATGGTATTTGGATCTAGACTCTTAAGTAGATAAGACTTATCTTATCCTACTACTAATCCTAATCATATTATAAACCAAATTCGCCCCATTTAATTAAAACACTTAAGCGCAGTTCGAAATGGGCTTTAGGCCCATTAAGTCATATAGCTCACTTTCCCTTTCAAATGCTGGTTAGTTTGGCTCTCTTTGTATGGTTTGGGACCCTAGCATTGATCTCCACAAAAGCCATATGGGTTCAACCCAGCCTCTATTACAAGGCCTGGCCGAATTCACTACTAAAGACAGTGAACCCCTGAGCCCATTAGTATGGGTTCTTAGTAGGCCAAACATTTACACTAAATGGTCCCTGGATCCAGGCACCTTATGAAAGCCCAAGGATTGTGGACTTATGTGAGATTAGCTCATCATTTATAACCCTAAATGGTCTTACACTTAACCTCTCAGCCCATAATGATCAAACACTGCCTCACAAGAGAGGACCTCTCCCCCAGCTCCAAGGTACAGTGTTGCACTCTTTGCTCACATGGATCCCAAGAATTAAAACCTTTTTGCGAGCATTTTGTGAAACCATAATATATATGTATATCTCCATATAAATATATTTTGCAAAACAAATCTTAACAAGTTTGAAATCAACTCCCAGCAGTTTAGGTTTCCATCAGAGAGAGTGCATTCCCCAATCATTCACTTTGTCCGACAAAGGGGTTGATTCTGTCACTATGATCACCCACTCAAGTGAATTCTCAGAATGCCCCAACATACCCAGGTTTTGACCCCCTCTAAGGATCTCACTGATTGGCATATCAAAGACAGCCCAATCCAACACCTAGTGTAGTACCATAATCAAGTCTAGGAGTTAGGTGTAATTTTCCAATTTTGCCCATCTGTCTCCATGGTCTGGTTCAGAGTTTCAATCAAACCCACACTACATGTGCCTCAGGTCTCACCCTGACAGCTAAGACAAGCCACCCCAATCTTCTTGGCAGCACATCATTGTCAGCCTTGGTAGGATAAACCTCCCCAAGTCTATCCAACGGCTATGAAGATTCTAAACTAACATGAGTCTCATAAGTGTCCAGTTTAAGGGTATTACACAGAAACACACCATAATAACATGAATCAATTATATACTTCATTCATTTACAATAAATGTCAATAAGTACATCAATCTGATTGGAGCTAAGGGCATAACTGTCTAACAAGGTAATGCTTATGCACGTACACCTCACCTTCGTCTAGCTACCACGGTCGATCACCATTGTCAGGGACTCTAAGCCTATACCCCTTCAGGATATGGTACTCCTTAGGAAGAGCCCTAACTTTCTCTATGCTAAGGAGGCTATCCAACTCAGAGCGTGGATGGCACTCTAGTTCTATGCCCCGGGTTGCATACTCGGCCACCAACCTAGAGCTCGACTCAAGAGCATCTTCACCCTTTACCACCTTGAGCGATCCTAAGGCACCCTTGCCGTCCCTCGGCCTCGTCGACCCAACACTCTCATGGGAAAAATCATCGCCCCATCAGTTGCACTCGACGCCTACAGGAGCAGTCCTCTCCCTCAACACCTGGATCACAGGATTCAGAGGCAGGCCCTCGAACTCACAACCATAGATCTCGCTACTACTGGCCGGCATGGTGGTAAGAGGGGAGCTTGCACCTGACAGGTCGGGAAGCTTGTAGCACTCAGGGCCAGAATCAGAGAAAGACATGGCTATGCTTTAAGTCTTTACCTAATGGATGATGTCTTGGAAAGTTTAAGGGTGAACAAAGTCGAAGGCCGATGTCTCTTAAGGTTCAAGTTGCAGAAGGCAAATCGTGAAGATTGTCTCGACTAAGTGCCCTATTTAAAGGAGAATGGACAGCTCATATCATCTCCGATCCAACGGCCACAGAGCGACCAATCTAACAATCCGAACCGATGCCCGACACATGTCAATCGCATCTGGAAGATGAAATGACTTCGAGCGAGTCATCTGGTTCACTCATCGAGTCAGGCGGTTCGTTCACCGATTCTGAGCTAGAAGCAACTCAACCCGGTCCACCCAATGCTCATCTCGCAAACGGCCTTGAGGAAAAGGCCCGTCTCACGTATGGTCACGACCCAACACCCATCTCGGGCACAATCCTATCGACGCCGAGACCCGTTTCCTGTATGGCCACAACTTGTTGACGTTTACACCCGTCTCATGCATGGCCATGGCATGCCTGCTCGTCTCCCATACTTCATACGATAACAATCGGCCGAGGCCAACGCCCGACCTATGCACAGACTCATTAGCACATGGTGAAGCACACTGATGGGGGCACATGCATCTCATCCTGTATGAAGCACAGTACCCCATGTAAGCTATCTTGGCATTTATTGCTCTAAGCTCTCTTAAGCTCTATAGTGACCTCGTCTGAGCCACTTTACTCAAGCCTCATCCAACCCCTTACTACACCCTTCTAACTTGACCGTCAAAGTCTTCGCCCTTGGGATAACACCCGGGGCCAATGACGTCTTCCTTTGCTTACAAGTCAGACCTTGAAGCCTTCGGACTCAGCCAACCCTCGCCTCGAAAGTGAAATTACATTGTTGCCCTCGGCCCATCATTGGCGGCAACAGAGATGGAAGTCACTAGTATGTTTTCTAGTGCTTGCAAATATCTGTGAAAACTAAAGCTAGTTGAAGGATGATTGGAAATTAAGAAGACAATCGGGATCTCCCTGTTCTCTTCTCTTGTTCTTTCTTTTCCTTTCTCTTTGTTTTCTTTTTCTCTTTTATTTTGATTTAATATTGTTTGGAGTTATTATGGGTTTTGCTTATGTGTACACTTCGGTTAATGGGTGCGAGTTTTTAGTGTGTCCCACTTGCAAACATTCTAGGTTGACTCGGCAAGCCATGTCATTTAAAACGATTATTTCAATAGATATCTAACAGATGCATTGACGGCATCTCTAATGTCGTCCATTTTGGCCTTACAGTGGCTTTTTTTCAATAGCTTAAGGTCGAAAATGGTCCTTTTCAAAAAAATTCCATTAATATAAATATATTTAAGAAATACAAAAAACATGAGAGCATGATGGGTAGGGAAAGACAGAGAGGGTCTTATCTATACTCTGTCTAGCTAGTTACTCTTATGGTGACAGGAGGGGGTCAAAGCCCCGAAAATATCCCACCCCAACGTGGCAACCGAAAAGTTTATTTTCTCCAAAATGAGAAAATAAGGTTGCTTATTCCACTCTCCACCACAACGTGTCTAGATTTTTGTGCCCAGCCTTATTTTCTTCCTGGAAGTTCTCTCCTTCCTACATTCTTTTTCCTCTGTCAAACAAAATACCCAGCCTTCATATATCCAAAATTAAAGATCTCTCATCTCTTCGGTCTCACATTTCTCTTCCCTTTCATTGTTCCTCCTCTCTCTCATTTTACAGGGATCTCTTGTCAGCATGGTATGCATCTCTCTCTCTCTCTCTGCATGGATAAATTGATCATTTTGTTTTGAAATATGACATGGTTAGTGCGCCTAGAGATAAAAATATTATAATGATGAAGGGAAAGAAAGCAAATTAGTTCAAAAGAATGGTTACTACCAATTTCCCCTGTAAAAAAATTAATGTGAACAACGTGCTATTTCATATCAGGCGCCTTGAATTATTGTCAACAAATCCAAATGAGAATGAAAGGAAAAACCTTGAAGAATCATTGCGTTAGAATTTTCACTACTTAAAATTGCTATTCTTCAATCTTTAAGGTCCTCCATGGGTGTCTGTTGAACTTCACTGCATCATAATCAAGACTCTGGAGTCATAAATTCCCAGTTAGGATAGGATATTTTAAATAATAAGAGGTTCCATTAGGACCGAATCACCCAATTGCATTTGAAATCAGTATCATATTTATCATCATGATCTGTCCATGTCAAACAATTATTAATATCCTCTGCATTTTCACATTTAAGTGAATGGTTTAGTGTTCATTATGTCTTTGTAAAGGCATGTTTTGATTCTAGATATCACTTGCAAGGTGTCAAATGCCCGCTGGTTGTAGCGAAGACTTGGATCAAATCCTGCCTTCACCATGGTCTACCCCCATAGAACTGAAAAGTTGTTTGAAAGAAAGAAAAAAACGAGATTCTAGATATGAAATTGGAGTGGGGTCTCTCATGTGGGAGTAGGCACAACATAAATAAGCATGTTAACAAGTATTTTGACGGTTAAAAGGGGGTTTGAATCTTTTTGAAGGGTGGGGTGAGGGTATTTTAAGAGATAGGTGACAAAAAAATTTTCAAGTGTTCATTGAATGTGCTTACAATATTGTGTCTATCTGGTCTGAACTGCTCTCATGGGCCCGGATGTAGTAAGCACGTTAGGTAAATACAATGAGTGAGCACATAATAACTATGTGACAAATGTCCCAGTTAATGTACCTTTCTTTCAAACATTTTTGTTCGGAGTTGGGACTCATTTACATTTTCTTTTTTCATTGTTTTGTGAAAGATGTATTAATTGGGATATGTATCACATAGCTATTACGTGCTCACTCATTGTGCTTATCTAACATGCCTACCACATCCGGACCCGCTCCCATGTGAGATCATGTTTGTCCTCTTCTAACTTTGTTCCTTTTTTTTTTCTCTCTTTTGGATGAAGGCGAATTCGGCATCTGGAATGGCTGTTAATGATGAATGTAAGCTGAAGTTTTTGGAACTAAAAGCGAAGAGAAACTACCGTTTTATTGTGTTTAAGATTGAGGAAAGGATTCAGCAGGTGATGGTGGACAGGCTTGGGAAACCTGATGAGAGTTATGAAGATTTCACTGCTTGCTTGCCAGCCAATGAGTGTCGCTATGCTGTCTTTGATTTTGATTTCACAACTGATGAGAACTGCAAGAAGAGCAAAATTTTCTTCATTGCATGGTAACGGTTCTCTTGAAACCACACACAAATATCAAGAGTTGTTGAGTATTATTTCTCTAATGGGGTATAGAATTGAACAGTTTTACATGCACCCATACATATATATCCACACGCACCCCACAATACATCCCACCTGTGTATTGGGAACATCTCCCCAATGACAAGTACGAAAGAAGTTCCCAATGCACAGTGAGATATGGATTAATTTTAGATGTGTTAATAAATTAGTGGTGGCAGGGAATGCGTGCAGCATTCACTACCTGATGAAGAGCTTTCCTTTTGGCAGGTTGAATTGCTCTCTTAAAAGGGAGGGATGCTGAGTGACCAACTCAACTGATAGGTCATGAATCTTCAGGCTTAGTTTGGTAAAAGTTAATACAAAAATGTATACTGCAAATACATACAAAATATAAGGTTTTGCACTCTATATA